>NW_015551083.1:33723-35190 GCF_001515605.1 Sinocyclocheilus anshuiensis | reverse complement strand
TCTGTTAAACTGTAATGTATTTCTGTGATGCGCAGCTGTATTTTCAGCATCATTACTCCAGTCTTCAGTGTCACATGATCTTCAGAAATCATTCTAATATGCTGATTTGCTGCTCAAGAAACATTTCTGATTATTAATAATATTATTAATATTTAAAACAGTTAAGTACTTTTTTTCAGGATTTTATGATGAATAGAAAGATCCAAAGATCAGATTTCTTAGGAAATAAATTATGGAAATTAATACTTTTATTTAGCAAGGATGCTTTAAATTGATCAAAAGTGACATTTATAATGTTACAAAAGATTTCTATTTCAGATAAATGCTGTTCTTCTGAACTTTCTGTTCATTAAAGAGACCTGAAAAAATTCTTAATAATTAAGAATATACATAAATGTTTTTTTTGAGCAGCAAATCAGCATATTAGAATGATTTCTGAAGATCATGTGACACTGAAGACTGGAGTAATGATGCTGAAAATACAGCTAAATTACATACTAACAGATATTCACTTAGAAAACAGTAATTTTAAGTAGGAAAAATATTTCACGATATTACTGTTTTTGCTGTATTTGGGATCAAATAAATGCAGGATTGGTGAGCAGAAGAGAATTTGTTAATGAACACTAAAAATCTTACTGTTCAAAACCGTTTGACTGGTTGTGTATGAACATCTTGTGGTATTTTACAGCCACAAACTAGGTTTTCTGTGACAAACTCAATATCGTTGTGGAACAACACAAACTCCATCTCTTTCATTATTTCAGTCAGAGTTCCGGTTCAAACTGATCTAACGAATGAATGTTTAGCCAGAGAGCTCATGTATTAACACAGTATTATATCTTCCCAACAATGCGCTGAACAAATCCACACACACACTCAGAAATACAAATCATGCTGAATGTGTCATTTAATGCACAAATAAATGCTGAACCATTTGCATTGGTCTTCTATTAGTCATATACTCTATATGAGACTTTATGTTTCCAAGGAACCAAAAATATGCTGATCTTCTATCCAAAAATATAAGAGCTGCTTTGTGTTTTAAGACTCATTTATAAGGCTGTTGTGTGAAAAAAAAAAAAATAGTGTAACAGAGAAAACAGAAGACAAAACTCTCACCTATGTTTTTCCTCAAAGTCGCCTTATAACGCGATGGAACATCAAACTTAAGCAAATGAACGAGCTGTATCAAAATAACACGTCACGTTACTTACTATCAGCACTTAAAGGTACAATATGTAAGATTTTTGTAATAAAATATCCAAAAACCACTTGCACAGTGTTACATATTTCATGCAGTTGTGTACTTGCGCTATCTCAAAATAGGCCGCAGATTAGATGAGTCAGCCGTACGGCTTGAGAAGGCCTTAGACTTTCTATCACGTGATAAAACAGAAATAGAGAAAACTACAGGCACACTGGGTTCCTGCTTGTTCTGTAAACATTTGTGAATGTTGCTGCTAT
>NW_015551083.1:33100-33605 GCF_001515605.1 Sinocyclocheilus anshuiensis | reverse complement strand
CATCCAGTGTGGACACAGTTACTGTAAGAGCTGTATTACAGACTGCTGGGATCAGGAGGATCAGAAGAGAGTCTACAGCTGCCCTCAGTGCAGACAGAGCTTCAGTCCGAGACCTGCTTTAGCTAAAAATACCATCTTGGCTGAAATGGTGGAGAAACTGAAGAAGAGGAAATGTCCTGCTGACTGTGAAGCTGGAGCTGGAGATGTTCAGTGTGACGTCTGTACTGGAAGAAAATACATAGCCGTCAAGTCCTGTCTGGTGTGTCTGAGCTCTTACTGTCAGAATCACCTCGAACAACATGAGAGTTTCTTTAAAGGAAAGAGACACAATTTGACTGAAGCCACTGGACGACTGCAGGAGATGATCTGCTGTGAACATGATAAACATCTGGAAATGTACTGTATCACTGACCAACGTTGCATTTGTGTGCTGTGTATGAAATATGAACATAAAAACCACAACACTGTATCAGCTGCAGCACAGAGAACAGAAATACTGGTATGA
>NW_015551083.1:24356-28798 GCF_001515605.1 Sinocyclocheilus anshuiensis | reverse complement strand
GTTGATATCTGGGGGCTTGCAGCGAAAGAGTGGGAGAGTTTGGTCCCAGCATAAACCAGTTCCTCCATTTTCTGTGAGAAGCATAAAAGTGGAGATGCTGGAGAGAGGGATAATGTGTTTGTAATTTATATTCTTTGAGTGTTTGTCTGAGACTGACATCTAGTAGATATTTAATTATAAGAGTTCCCCATTCCTAGTCCAGGAGAGTCACTTTCCCACAGGGTTTAGTTTGATCTCTAATTATATGCACCTGAATCAACTAGTCAAGGTCTTTGCATTTACTTTAATAACAGCCGGATGTGTTGAAGCTAAACTCAGCAGAAGCAGGCATGAGGAACCTGCTTTACAGACTCGCAGTCAAACCTGTTTTACAAACATCACTCAAACACAGAACCAGGAAACTATTTCAACTCATCCGTTCACGGAAAGAGAAACTGAAGTGTAGTTGAGCTGTCATGTGTTTGTGTCTTTGTATTCATGCGGTGAAATGGCAGAAGCCAGAATTTCTCAGGATGAGTTCAAGTGTTCAGTGTGTCAGGATCTCCTGAAGGATCCAGTGGCCATTCCCTGTGGACACAGTTACTGTATGAGCTGTATTACAGGCTGCTGGGATCAGGAGGATCAGAAGAGAGTCTACAGCTGCCCTCAGTGCAGACAGAGCTTCAGTCCGAGACCTGCTTTAGCTAAAAATACCATCTTGGCTGAAATGGTGGAGAAACTGAAGAAGAGGAAATGTCCTGCTGACTGTGAAGCTGGAGCTGGAGATGTTCAGTGTGACGTCTGTATTGGAAGAAAATACATAGCCGTCAAGTCCTGTCTGGTGTGTCTGAACTCTTACTGTCAGAATCACCTCGAACAACATGAGAGTTTCTTTAGAGGAAAGAGACACAAAGTGATTGATGCCACTGGACGACTGCAGGAGATGATCTGCCAGAAACATGAGAAGCTCCTTGAGGTTTTCTGTCGCACTGATCAGAAATGTATATGTGTGCTGTGTATGGATCAACATAAAAATCATGAGACTGTATCAGCTGCAGCACAGAGGACAGAGAAACAGGTATTTAACACTAGACACTGAAGAAATATTGCTGACACTCATGTTTATATTGGCAATCATATGAACAGCTTACAGCATTCACACTGCACACAGCAGCAGAGATGAACAGCAGCTGCAAGAAGAGTTTGCTGAAAATGCACCGTAAACCTTCATCAACACATCTTTCATAAAATAGGATTTGATTAAGCAACATAAAATAATGGAGTTGTCACACATTCACAGAGTTTGTTTTCA
This sequence comes from Sinocyclocheilus anshuiensis, assembly GCF_001515605.1. Lineage (NCBI taxonomy): Eukaryota > Metazoa > Chordata > Actinopteri > Cypriniformes > Cyprinidae > Sinocyclocheilus > Sinocyclocheilus anshuiensis. Next base: position 27,507 of record NW_015551083.1, on the reverse strand, counting down.
GTCTGCACCATTTTCATTGTCATGGTTAGTAAATTGATTTTGTCATTTAGTTCAGGTGTGTATGGTTTATTAGCCTCGTTTGATTTAGTGCTTTAGTTTGTTTGTTTCCCGTCATAACTGTCGGGTCTCTTCCGTGTTTAGATGTGTTGTAGCAGTTCTCTCTGTTTATATATCTTGCCTGTGGATTTATTAAAGGCTGCCTGTAACCTTCGTCATAGTGTTCATGTGTACTAACAACACAGCGTTGTGACAGGAGTGAACTATTCACCCGTTCTTTGATCAAATATATACTTCCATCAGTCAAAATACAGTATAAATGCAGTGACAGACGACTTTCTGTTCAGTAAATCTGACTGAATACAGATTATTTCAGTCATTTATAGCCTCACTTTGTTCATTTATTTTCTGTCTAGAGCCGCAGCTTAATTACGCAGAACACAGAAACACTGTCAGTGTGAACCTACAGTCATTAGTTATCAGCTCCATGTTTACTGGATTCATCTGTTCACATTATGATTTAGAGTCAGTAGTCTTCTGTGACGTTCACTATCATCCGTTTGTCCTGCAGAAGCAGCTGAAGGAGACACAGAAGACGTTCCAGCAGAGAATCCAGCAGAGAGAGAAAGATCTTCAGCAGCTGAGAGAGGCTGTGGAGTCTCATAAGGTGAGTCTGGAGAAGAAGAGAAGTTTGTCTCCGTCTCAGTTCAGACTCACTGAAGCCTGAATCACTGTGTGTCCTAACAGCGCTCTGCACAGACAGCAGTGGAGGACAGTGAGAGGATCTCTGAGCTGGTACGGCTGATCAGAGATCAGGAGAAGACTGCAGTGAGTCGAGCTGAAGGACGACTGGAGCGACTGGAGCAGGAGATCAATGATCTGAGGAGGAGAGACGCTGAGCTGGAGCAGCTGGAGCACACACAGGATCACAGCCAGTTCCTGCAGGTAACGGAGATCTAGAAGAACAGGATCATAGTGGACTTGAGCAGATCCTGCTGTGACAGAGACTCACAGAGAAACAGTTCATGAGTGTCTTATTATATAATCATCAGTCAGACTTTCATTTGATCATCTTTTGAAAGAAATTATTAGCTTTCAGCTCCGGAAATCTTGCTCAAATGGGTCCTTGTGAAGTTTCAGTGTCTAGTAGTTCAGATTCTGTTGCGCTAATATTCATGTGCAGCTCAACTTACCCATCCTTAAAAATATCCTCTGACATTACATTCACTGTGCAACTGTCCAAACAGTCCCACAGACCTTAAACTTTGGTGGGGATAGCAAAACCCCTAACCATAATGACATATACTTAACAATGAGTTAATATACAGTATGTGCCTCAACAAGTAAAGTCATAAAATAATGATATATTTGCAAACCATTAGCTAATGATTAATTAAAGCAGATAACTGTAAGTTGAAATGCATAGCTTTGACCCATTGTGGTAAGTAACACATTAAATTACACTATTAGTTAATACTATGTTATTAAGGATTTAATACAGGTTGACACTTTTAATTAATTGATTAATTGAATAAATTACAATTGATATATTACTTAATCTATTAATCAGATAGACTCTTTATTAGTTGCTGATGTAGTGATCATTAATGAATGATTTAGTTGTGCATTGACTCATGGTTATCTGTGCATTAGTTAAGAATTAATTAATGCATATCAGTGCACCAGTATTGTAAAGTGTTCCCATAATGCTCAATCTAATCGTAGCGTTTGAGCTGCTTTTCCTGAGCAGAGGCCTTTTGTGTACATAGAAAAAGTCTTAGATCTTTGAGTTCAGCTCATGTAAAATGGGGGCAAAAACAAGTGTTGCGTTTATAATTTTGTTCAGTGTGTTTCCTAGAAAGTTCACATAGAGTGTAAGTGGCAAACACTAGAATCTGTAGCTCTAATGTGATATAATGAATATAAGAATGAAGCTGATGCTGTGAAAGTGCTTGATTGAGTTACTAAGGATCAGTCAAGTCAGATCTGATGTTCCTGTAGGTTATTGGGTGAAGTGTGGAGCTGATGAGTTTGATTTGTTTTCTGTAGATTTTCCAGTCTCTCTCAGCACCTCCTGAATCTACAGACGTAAATGACGATCCCTTCATTTCTCTCGTCTCTTTTGATGGTCTGAGAGAATCTGTCCGTCAGCTGAGAGACAAACTGGAGGATTTCTGCAAAGAGCAGCTGAAGAAGATCTCAGGCAGAGGTAAAGTACTGGAGATTCATCTGCTCTCAGAAACCAATCCATCTTCATCTCATATCATGGAGAACATCATATTAGAAATGTCTTAGGAATAGATGCGGGATCATGAGAATCACACTGTTCATGTCTGTTGATTTCCACAGTCACATTCACCAACATTGTTCCCAGAACCAGGAACGACTTTCTACAATATAAGTCAGTAAGAAAACAAGCAGAAAAACTCACTGAGTGTCTTCGTGTTCTTCCTGTAGAAGGTGAAAGAAGAGTTTTATAACTGATGATGTAAATGATGATTTGCACAGATATCTGCTCATCTGTACTGAGACACTGATGATACACTGAACATGAAGAGTTCAGCTACATGAAAAGATCAAACAGATTCATAATTCCTGATTCTGATGTGTTTTATCTCCATCAGATTCCCATCAGCTCACTCTGGATCTGAACACAGTGAATAAACACCTCCGTCTGTCTGAGAGCAACAGAGTGATTACTAACACTGACACCGGCCAGTCGTATCCTGATCATCCAGACGAGTCCATCATCATCTCATATCATGGAGAACATCATATTAGAAATGTCTTAGGAATAGATGCAGGATCATGAGAATCACACTGTTCATGTCTGTTGATTTCCACAGTCACATTCACCATCATTGTTCCCAGAACCAGGAACCACTTCCTACAATGTAAGTCAGTAAGAAAACAAGCAGAAACTCACTGAGTGTGTTCATGTTCTTCCTGTAGAAGCTGAAAGAAAAGTTTTAAAGTTGATGTAAATGATGATTTGCACAGATATCTGCTCATATGTACTGAGACACTGATGATACACTGAACATGAAGAGTTCAGCTACATGAAAAGATCAAACAGATTCATAATTCCTGATTCTGATGTGTTTTATCTCCATCAGATTCCCATCAGCTCACTCTGGATCTGAAAACGGCCGCT
>NW_015551083.1:22415-24324 GCF_001515605.1 Sinocyclocheilus anshuiensis | reverse complement strand
TTTTGCTCAGGTGCTGTGTAGAGAGAGGGTGTGTGGACGCTGTTACTGGGAGATTGAGTGGAGTGGATGTGTGCGTACATCAGTGTCATATAAGAGCATCAGCAGGAAGGGATCGGGTAATGAGTGTTGGTTTGGATCAAATGATCAGTCCTGGAGTTTGTTCTGCACTCCCTCCAGTTACTCATTCATACACAATAACGTACAGACTGCTCTCTCTGTGAAGTCCATCAGCAGTAGAATAGGAGTGTGATAATGATGATGAAAACAGAAAGAGGAACTGGAACATTCACACACTACCGTTCAGAAGCTGGGGTCAATATATTTTGTTTTTGTTTAAAGAAATGTATTTTATTCCACAAGGCTGCATTAAATTGATCAAAGTGACAGTAAAGACGTTCATAATGTTACAAAGGATTTTGATTTCAAATAAATGCTGCTCTTTTGAATTTTTTATTCATCTGTGAATCCTGAAAAACAAAATATATCAGTTTCCACAAGAATATAACTGTTTCCAACACTGATAATAATCAGAAATGTTTCTCGAGCAGCAAATCATATTAGAATGATTTCTGAAGATCATGTGACACTGAAGACGCTGAAAATTCAACTTTGATCATTTAAATAAATTACGGTTTACAATATATTCACATAGAAAACAGATATTTTAAATAGTAATAATATTTCACAATTTTTACTGCATTTTTGATCAAATAAATGCAGCCTTGATGAGCAGAAGAGACTCTTTCAGAAACATCTCACACATTTGCACAGTAGCATAAGTACTAGTATAAAAAGAAGCCTGATTTAACGAGAGACAGAGACTGGCTTGTAATGATACTGTGAGTGACACAATGACCTGAATATACCAGGAAAGACACTTAAATAATTCCACTGTCGTAAGGGAAAAAATGTAATGTTGCATTTTTTTATACAAGTAAAACATCCTCTATTCACTCATCTTCGGCCGCTAGAGCAAGCATTTTTGGACCGTGCCAAACAGCTGTGAGTGACCTGAGCGGACCTGTGCTGCTGTGGCTAAGGCGGGAAGGTAAGGTGCTGTAGCCTCTCCAGTCGTGGCTGCCGGGGCCGCTGGGGGCCGGTGTGGGGCCGAGCGAGGTGTTCAGCGGCGCTATTGCAGTCGGCATCGACACACCGTTCTCCTGCTGCTGCTGGCGACTGAGGCAGGCGTGACGAGCAGACAAGAGATAGAGAAACGCAGTGTCGCCGTCCCTGTAGATGCCATACGACGCTAGAGACCGTCCGTCAGAGCACAGACACTGAGCGATGACCCAGCGCTGCACCCTGGGGTGGAAACCATACTCAACAAACATCTGCAAGAGACAAACACACCATCAGATCAATCCAACACATCAGATCTGACTTCAAGACGTGCTTTGATCTTTCCTACCTGCTGCTTCAGAGAAGCGACGGTCACGTGAGGGTGGACTTTCACTGTGACACAGCAGGAAGACGACGCATCTTCTACAACCACAGCTAAGCTGAAAAAAAAAAAAAAAAAAATCACATCTGTGAAATCTGTCACCATCAGGCTTTTATGCATCTTTATGTACACTACCGGTCAAAAGTTGGGATCAGTAAGACTTGAAATGTTTTTAAAGAAGTCTCTTCTGCTCATCAAGGCTGCATTTATTTGATCAAAAATACAGAAAAAAAAAAACAGTAATCTTGCAAAATGTTATTATAATATAAAATAATGATTTCTATTTTAATATCCTTTAAAATACAATGACAAAAGAGAAAAAAAAAAAAAAAAAAAATCACATCTGTGAAATCTGTCACCATCAGGCTTTTATGCATCTTTATGTACACTACCGGTCAAAAGTTGGGATCAGTAAGACTTGAAATGTTTTTAAAGAAGTCTCTTCTGCTCATCAAGGCTGCATTTATT
>NW_015551083.1:16544-19495 GCF_001515605.1 Sinocyclocheilus anshuiensis | reverse complement strand
GTGTGAGAGAGAGAGAGAGAGAGTGTGAGAGAGAGAGAGAGTGTGAGAGAGAGAGAGAGAGTGTGTGTGTGTGTCAGAGAGAGAGAGAGAGAGTGTGTGTCAGTGTTTGTGTAAGTCTGTGTGTGTGTGTGAGAGAGAGAGTGAGTGAGTGAGTGTTAGTGTCCGTGTGTGAGTCTGTGTTAGTGTAAGTGAGTGAGTCTGTGTGTTTGTGTGAGTAAGTCTGTGTGTGTGTGTGTGTGTGTGTGAGAGAGACAGAGAGAGAGTGAGTGAGTGTGTGTGTGTGAGAGTGAGTGAGTGTGTGTTTGTGTGTGTGTCAGAGAGAGAGAGAGAGAGAGTGTGTGTCAGTGTTAGTGTGTGTGTGTCAGAGAGAGAGAGAGTGAGTGTGTGTCAGAGAGAGAGAGTGAGAGTGTGTGTCAGAGAGAGAGAGTGAGTGTGTGTCAGTGTTAGTGTGTGTCAGAGAGAGAGAGAGTGAGTGTGTCAGTGTGTGTGTGTGTGTGTGAGAGAGAGTGTGAGTGAGTCTGTGTTAGTGTAAGTGAGTGAGTCTGTGTGTTTGTGTGAGTAAGTCTGTGTGTGTGTGTGTGTGTGTGTGAGAGAGACAGAGAGAGAGAGAGAGAGAGAGAGAGAGAGAGAGAGTTTGTTTGTTTTCCGCAGAAGTTGCCTCTCTTTCCAAATGAATCCAGTTTATTGTCATTCCAGCTGTGCACAAGTGTAGAGTGAACTGTGGTTTCACTGGGTCTGCAGTGCAGGACAACAACACTGAGAACTGTGTGCTATAACCTCACTGCAAACAATAAGCACTACAAACACTGAACAGATGCCATGGATTCGTGTCATCTATCCAGTGTTTCTCAACTGGTGGGTCGCAGAGTGTACGTGTGTGTCAGAGAGAGAGTGAGTGTGTGTCAGTGTGTGTGTGTCAGAGAGAGAGAGTGAGTGTGTGTCAGTGTGTGTGTGTGTGTGTGTGTGTGTGTGTGCCAGTGTGTGTGTGTGTACCACGCTGCGTCCTCCGCGGTCGTTGTGTCTGAGCGTGAGCGTAAAGAGTCCCGCACGGTTCGCGTTCATGCTGAGCTGCAGCCGCAGCGAGTCCGAGCCCACCGACAGCGGCCGAACCGACACCCGCACCGACATCAGCACCGTACTGCAGCCCGAGCTCACAGCCATGTCTTCAGCAGGACGGTCTACACAGCTCAATGACTCACATCATCACCATCTTCACGAGCAACAAGCAACCCGACTCAAAACAGGAAGCACGTCCGTCTGATATTTACTGCCCCCTTTTTTATTACGTGAACTTGTAGTTCCGAGAAGCGGATGTGTAAAATAAAATAAAATAAAATAATTTAAACCTGAATAATAACAACTTTAATCATTTATTGGAAATCACACATTTTTTCTAAGTATTTTGGGTAATAAATCTAGAACATAGTCTTTTAATCTTAGGTTATACGTAAATATCATAGACTGTATAAAAACAGGTAAATATACAATCATCTTGACAACATGAATAGGCTGCTACTATATTAGAAAAAAAACACAAAACAAATATATGTTATTATTATTATTATTATTATTAGACTTAGCAAGCTTAAAAGTCTTTTATTTTGCCTCTCCGTACAATTGAAGAGCACGTGCTATGATCACAGTATACACAGACTTCACTTTAGTGTTTCTTCTTTCACTTTCTTGAACTGGTTTTGACTATTGAATACATATTAATTTTAGACCAGATGGAGGTGAAAGAGGAAGTTCAAGAACCGAGTGTCGTCAAGGAGAACCACTACATTGAAACTCCTGAAGATTTTAAAGTTGGAGAAGAATCTGCGGCTGAAAAATTATTTCTCCTGCCCTCAGTGTGAAAAGACCTTCACACATAAAGGAAACCTTAGGGATCACATAAAAATTCACATCGGAGAGAAGCCTTACGCGTGCCGTCTGTGTGGAAAGGGTTTAACGTGTAAAGGAAGCCTCAAGTGTCACATGAGAGTCCACACCGGAGAAAAGCCGTTCACTTGTCATCAGTGCGGAAAGAGCTTCGCTCGGAAAGTAATCCTTCAGAATCACATAAAAACTCACTCCGGAGAGAAGCCTTACACGTGCAAACAGTGCGGAAAGAGCTTCAAATGTAAAGGACACCTTAAGACTCACGTAAGAACTCACACCGGAGAGAAGCCTTACTCGGACCACGAGTGCGGCAAGAGTTCTAGGTTCTAGGACCGCAGTTTCAGGACCGCAGTTCTATCACAAAATATGATCGTGGTTTTGCGCAGCTTGTCGGTGAACAACGGCTCTGTGTAGTTAAAGGTGTAATAGGTGATTGTCTTCAGAAACATTTTTTGTTATGCTGGTTGAAAGTCTCTTCACATCCCGATAGCAATCATTAAGTTACGTGGTCTAAATGTATTCATCTGTATTTATATATTCTGTGGAAGGCGTAGGACCAAGAAATGTTCGTCCAATCAAAACGCTCGGTCCGAGCGTTTTAATAAGCTTTCCTACCTGCCTGTCAACTTATGTATCTGCATACCTCTGCGCACCCGGTTCGCGCAGACAGGACACGTCATCAGCGCGTTCACGCACGCTGTGCAGACAGAGCGGATGGCAGGCAAACATCAACAACCCGATCTTCCTTCCTGGTATTGTAGTTCTTTTAAAGTTTTCTCACCGGTGAATGACGCATGATGTAGCACAGCGATTAATCCAGTCCTCGCGCCCCCCGCTCTGCATATTTTGAATGTCTCGCTTAGATAACCCAGCTAGAAATTTTTTGTTCTAAAAATGTTCTAAGAACATTACCATGGATTGTTCTAGCAATGGTTTTGGTGGGTAGTTTTATTTGTGTTCCCAGAACGTTCTCCTATAAGGTAGGATAACATTCTCTAAAAACATTCTAAAATTGTTTAGTGACAACATTGTTAAAACAGTATTCCGTAACATTCTTAGAAACTTTTTTG
>NW_015551083.1:12816-14099 GCF_001515605.1 Sinocyclocheilus anshuiensis | reverse complement strand
TTTTTAGTTTTATTTTTGTTCTTAGAACGTTCTTCTAAAAGGTAGGATGACATTCTCTAAAAACACTCTAAAAAAGTTCTGTGATGACCTTCTATAAATGTTTAGTCACAACATTATTAGAACATTATCCCCTAACATTCTTATAAAGTTTTTAGCGGGAAGTTTTATTTTTGTTCCCAGAATCCTAAACCCTCAAAAAAATGCTTAGCTATTACGTTCTTAAAACATACAATTTTATTAATCTCAAAAATAAAACATCAAAATCTAACAGGTTTATAAAGGGCATCCACTTAATTTATTAGTAGTTTTACAAACAGTAAATGCTCAGCATCACATGTTGAAGAACTCAGTAAAGTGCAGTGCATAATCAAGCGTCTGACTGTTGTTTGCTCAGAGTGCTCATCATTGTCTTTGCTTGTTGTGGTTCTTGCAGAAAAATAATACAGTCGTCTGTATTAATAGGTGTTCAACTGTTCTTCTCCTCCAGTTTTCCAGCTGCTCTCCCAGTTGAGCTCTATTAGCTCTATTCTCTGTGAGCATGATAGTTCTTCCTCATGGCCTATAACAGAGGAGCATACATCAGAAAGAACAGAAAGAATACAAATACATATTACATCTTAAGATCACAAACAATACTGAAAACTTTCTAAATTAGCCAGCCTAATTAGTATTCAGAAACTATGTAAAGACTAATTTATTGAAAGTATACATATGACACCTTATAAGTATCTATATCAGTGGTTCTCAAACTTTTTTGGTCAGTAAATCTCCATCCAAAGGCCAGAGGGCGCTCTCGCGCTGAAATACGCCATACGCCTCGCAGAAGAAACCCAGAAAATGCCTATCGCTGCAGCTGAATAAACAGAAGATCTTTCATTGATCATTGATTCAACGTGACTAATAAACACATGACTACAGCAATATATGGTTTATCTGAGTATTTATTATTATAATTTTCATTAAAATAAAGTATATTTATAATGCAATGCCTTTATCACTGCTTAAACAGAAGGATTTATTTCAGACACTTGACTGACGTTATGAAGTGAGTTTGGAGTAAAAATATGTTATTAAATGTGGTAATTTCACATTCTTTCAGATGGAGCAGCATTTACTTCACAGAGCCGTAGTTCACTGAGAAGCTACGCAAACAGCTGTCACTATCGCGAACCATTTCTTCGATTTCAGAATCTTCGATTTGTTTGCGTAGCTTGTCAGTGAACTACGGCTATATGTAGTAAATTCTGCTCCATCTGAAAGCACGTGATGATGATTTACTGCTG
>NW_015551083.1:12247-12792 GCF_001515605.1 Sinocyclocheilus anshuiensis | reverse complement strand
TTTGAGGGAGCGTGCAATTGGCATGCTGACTGCAGGAATGTCCACCAGAGCTGTTGCCCGTGAATTGAATGTTCATGTCTCTACCATAATCCGTCTCCAAAGGCGTTTCAGAGAATTTGGCACTACATCCAACCGGTCTCACAACCGCAGACCACGTGTAACCACCTGCTCAAAACTCGCGTTTGAATCGTCAGTTGCAAATTCTTTAAATATAAAAAACTTACAGTCTGTGAGTCAGAACAGCCGGCATTGTAGTCTACTCTCCCAGAATCAGGAAACAGTGCTCCGTTAAATGTGCTGCACACATCTGAATATTTGGGTTGAAGTGTCCTGAAACTGCAGCCTCCGGTTGTGCAGGAACACCCTTCTCTGCTTTAATAAGATAACTGTGTATGTGTGATGTGATTGTTTCAATGAATAGGTTCAAATAACCGATTTATCAGTTTACGTAAACTGTCCGAAAGAATCAATCTAACACGCCCCACATATCTACATCACTATGTGGGAAGATTTGCATAACACCGCCCAAATGTTCACGCAAAGAA
>NW_015551083.1:2316-12131 GCF_001515605.1 Sinocyclocheilus anshuiensis | reverse complement strand
AGTAGCGTTTGTAGTTTGTCATTTCTCCGATCACAAATGCAGACATGGTTTTATGTTTACGTGGCGCGATGCGATGCAACGCAACCTTTTTTTTTTTTTAACCTTAAACTGCATAAACACATTTCATTACCCCAAATACACAAAATAATGTTCTTTTTAGCAACATCACATGACCCCTTTAAGATTTTCTTTACAGAAAGTGCAGTTCGTTTAGAATCGATACTTTAGCCGGAAGTCTTTTATTTTGCCCCGCGGAACAGCTGTGACGTCATGACGCCGGCGCCGGGACTCCTCCCTCTGCTGTTATTCGGCAGAGGAGAAGGGTTTGTTTCGAGCCCTCCAGAGTTTAAGGTGTGTAAAGCGTTCAGTACGGTTTGAAGTTGTTTTAAACAGATGTATTCCACATGGTTCTATTACTAAGATCATTTCGCGTTGGTTGTTAATGTGAAATGAATGCTTTGTGTGCTGACAGCCGGTCTCTCGTAAATGTGCGAGTGTTGTTTCGGTGTGAAGCGCGTGATTAGCTTTGCTCTCTATTTCTTTCTATAAACTATTCCAGTCATCTTAAACGTGACACAGAACTCTTCGAGAAAAGTAGAAGAGAAATCTTCATGCCATGGAGTTTATTAAAGACGAGCCTGAAGACTCGACCGATCCAGAGCCCTGCAGAGTGAAAGATGAAGAAACTGAGGAACACATAGGTTGGTATTCAAAACAATTCCATTAAATTTGGTTATTACTTATCATAATGTGTCTTAGAAAAAAAAAAATGTATATTTGTTTAAATTAGGGTTGGATGATATGGCAAAAAAACAAACAAATTCTCAGTATTTTGCGATTATATATGTATTTTCTATGCTTTCTGTATATATATATATATATATATATATATATATCCTGCCCAATGTTGTCCAATGACACAATGTTCATATTAAAGGCAGTAAAATAAACAAAGTGAATGTAACCATGTAGGCAATGCTATATATTATGTGCAGAAAAAGGTTTAAAATCACATTGCATTCTAACATTGTAAGATTACAGTCTAAAAACAAAAATAATCCATTTTACTAAACAAAAATTCTATTCACTAAAAAAATAAAATAAAACAAAAGCACAGACTAATTGTATTAGGCTATTTTGATTACCCCAGTACAGTCACTTTATGATCAGTGCTATTATAAAAATACACTTGTAGGTTTAAACTTCTACATATGGCACATTTATTGTGTAAGTACAAATATTTTAGGAAAACGTATATTTTAGTCACAATTACTGCGCTCTGTCTGTGCTCGTTCACTGAAGTCTGTGAAGTTTAGCGGAGAATCGCATGCAGAAGGCTCATGCACTCCTGACAGCAAAATAGAAATATTTCCCAATATTTCTAACATTTACAGATGGAGAATATACCAGTGAAATCTAAGTTATGCACTGAGGAAAACAGCACACCAAACACATTAAACTGCACAAGGCTGTTTGTCAGAGCATCTGACGGGGCGAGACGCTTTAAACTATACGTGTTAACTATATCTTACCAGTCATTTTAAAGCCCTTAATATAAAGCATGTCTCATGTTTAGGATAGGGTTGTGACGGTGAGGAAATTTTGCCACCGGTTAATCGACGTGTGACAACACCGGTAATACCGGTATCACCGCGGAGGTTTTCCCTCTTTTCCTCGCTTTCCTTCGCTTCTAAATAGCTTGTAAAAGTGCCGTGCGCATTTTACTTTCACTTTCACGCCTCACTCTTCTTGTCAGTCTCGCCTCACTCTTCTTGTCAGTCTCGCCTCACTCTTCTTGTCAGTCTCGCCTCACTCTTCTTGTCTGTCTCGCCTCACTCTTCTTGTTTGTCTCACCTCACTCTTCTTGTCTGTCAGCTCGAGAAATGAAATGAAAGCTCCGAGAAATGAAATCTGATCTGTGATGCGACTGTCGTTCGGCACGCTGCATTGAGCAGCCGCGTTCAGTTTTTAATTGTAGTGTCTGTTCTTTTACTGAACTAAATTATTTTTATTACTATAAAAAATCTAAATGACGGTGGGGTCGGTGCCGCGGTGGGCAAGTGACGTAACTGGTGTTGCGGCTTAACAACGGTATCACCGTCAGCACCGTTTATCGCGGCAAGCCTAGTTTAGGACAAATTGGATTTGAAGTGTAGAAGAATTGATGTTGATCATGACAGAATGAACTTTTAGCACACTAAACATCCCATTAAAAAACACAAAAAAAACTAAAGTTACTTGATGTGTTTTGCTATCTATTTTTAATTTGGGCTTGACTTTTTGACATTTTTTAATTTCCCCTTTCTGATTTTTGTCAATTTATCATTAATTGTAGGCCTGATAGAAGTGAAAGAGGAGAGGCAAGAACTGAATGAAGTTGAGGACAACCACTATTTCCAGACACCTGAAAATTTGATAGCTGAAGAAAAACCTTTAATTGATTATCAGTCTGAAAATCTTTCACAAACAAGACGCCTTAAAGATCACATTAAAAGTCATACCAGAAAGAGACCTTTCACATGCCATCAGTGTGGAAAGAGTTTCAAACATAAAGGACGCCTTACTGTTCACGCAAGAATTCACACCGGAGAGAAGCCTTTTACGTGCCTTCAGTGTGGAAAAAGTTTCACAAATAAGGAAAACCTCAAGTGTCACATGAAAACCCACACTGGAGAGAAGCTTTTCTCGTGTTATGAGTGTGGAATGAGTTTCACTAGCAAATTAACTCATCAGAATCACGTAAAAACTCACTCTGGAGAGAGGCCTTTCCCGTGCCATCAGTGTGAAAAGAGCTTCAATCATAAAGGACACCTTAATATTCACACGAGGAGTCACACTGGAGAAAAGCCGTTTGTGTGTCCTCAGTGTGGAAAGAGGTTTATTCATAGAGGACATCTTAACGATCACTTGAGGATTCACACCGGAGAGAAGCCTTTCGCATGCACTCACTGTGGAAAGTGTTTCACACATCAAGCAAGTCTCTCGTGGCACATGAGAACTCACACTGAAGAAACTCTTAAGCGTCACATGAGAATGCATCCTGACGAAAATCCGTTCACATGCCATCAGTGTGGAAAGAGTTTCCTTCATAAAGGACACCTTAATGATCACTTAAGAGTTCACACCGGCGAAAAACCATTCACATGCCCTCACTGTGGAAAGAGTTTCAGTCATAAAGCATACTTTCATGTTCACTTAAGGATTCACACCGGAGAGAAGCCCTTCGTGTGTCCTCAGTGTGGAAAGAGGTTTATTCATAGAGGACATCTTAACGATCACTTAAGGATTCACACCGGAGAGAAGCCTTTTACATGCATTCACTGTGGAAAGTGTTTCACACATCAAGCAAGTCTCTCGTGGCACATGAGAACTCACACTGAAGAAACTCTTAAGCGTCGCACGAGAATGCATCCTGACGAGAATCCGTTCACATGCCATCAATGTGGAAAGAGTTTCCTTCATAAAGGACACCTTAATGATCACTTAAGGATTCACACCGGAGAGAAGCCTTACGCGTGCCAACAGTGTGGAAAGAGCTTCACACATAAAGGAAGCCTGAAGTGGCATTTGAGAACTCACACTGAAGGACTTTACACTTGCAATGAGTGCGGGAAGAGTTTCGTGTATAAAAGGAAACTTCAGATTCACAGAAGAATTCACACCGAAGAGAACCCTTTAACTTGCCTCCAGTGTGGAAAAACATTCACATGTAACAAAACGTTTAAGTGTCACATGAAAACTCACTCTAACGACAATCCATACTCATGCAATCAATGTGGAAAGTGTTTCAATCAAAGAGGACACCTGAATGATCACATGAGAACTCACACCGGAGAGAAGCCGTTCACATGCCATCAAAGCGGACGGAGTTTCATTCAAAAAGCGCACCTTAATGATCATGTAAGAATTCACATTGTAGACAGGCCATTCACATGCCATCAATGTGGAAAGAATTTCATTCATAGAGGACACCTTAATGATCACCTGAGAATCCACACCGGAGAGAAGCCTTACGCGTGCCAACAGTGCGGAAAGCGTTTCACACATAAAGGAAGCCTTACGTGGCACACGAGAACTCACAATGAGGAGGAAGTTTTCACATGCCACCTAAGTGAGGAGAAATTTACAAATAATGTAGACGTTGAGAGTCCGATAAGAATTTGCTCTAGAGAGAAGCCTTACACGTGTCCTTTGTGTGAAAAGAGTTTCAGTCGTCAAGCAATCCTTCAGAGTCACGTAGAAACTCACTTTGAAGAGAGTCCTTAAAGGCGCTGTAGGTACTAAAGCATAACAATACCATAATATGTAGGACGGGGACAATAAATCGATGCATCGAGAAATGATTCTGCATCGATTCTGAGATTTTCCGAAGGCATCGCGATTCTCTCTCGAATCGATTCTGAGCTTAGTTTTTAACAGCAGATGGCGCTGCGTGCTTTAGAAATTGCCGAATTCTGCTTGCTTCCAGTTTCTTACACACGCACCACTTGAACCTAAAATAATCATTCATAAAGTTCGTAAAGGTTGAAGCGAATTACAAGGATGTTCACAGTGGGCTGTGTTTACATTAACCTCGCATCATAAAAGCCGATGTGCAAGTACATTTAAACACTTACATTACTCAGCCGAACGCACAACTGCTCTTCTTCGTGAGCATTTGAGTGTGCGGTTAAAAACTAGCCTAGAGCGCCATCTGCTGTTAAAAAAGAATGCATTCTGAAAATCTCAGAATCGATCCACGAATCACGGTGCATCGATTTATTGTCCCAGCCCTAATGATATGTTCGCAGATATTTAGGAAACATGCTAATTCACATACTTGTTTCTCTGAAAAACAGTGCTACAGCCAGTTACTTTGAAATGTGTGTTTCGTGTTGGAATCCCTGTTTTTGTTTTGGTCTGTGTGACTCCGTTCACTGCCAGTATACCCAATAGTATTTCCACACCCCGGGTTGCCAGCTGGCAGAAAACACAGGGAATTGCAGCCAGAGAAGCCAGCAAACGAACTGGGTCAGAGATCGCAGATTCTATCTGTCCTAAAAAAGCCTTGGCATCAAACTAAAACCCTCTAAGACCACAAGCATATTAAAACGTGGATAAATCAACTCATCAGTTTACAGTGTAAGGCTCGTCGCCTTCCATTGTCAATTGCGTTCATTCTTGTTTCGTGTCTTCAATCTGACAACCCGCGTGAGCATCAGGTTTGAGGGGGAGAGGGTCGGGAGAAACAATATTTTATATTTAGACAGCAGTACCCATTTCAGCTGCTAGCTATCGATATTACGTTCTGTACCTTTAAATATGCCCTCAGTGTAGAAAGAAACCCCTTACATAACCTTGGGAGAAACTAGGTTATGAAATCACCTTTTGAAGAACTTGCTTTTGGCTTGCTCACTGTGGGTATGATAACGAATATATTAAGACCGCTCTAAATGGAACTGCTCAATGGTGACCTATGGTAGATATTTCTTCAGTATTTTTTGTAAAGCTTTGAAGCAGTGCACATTACCATTGTATATGAAAAGCTTTGTAAATAATACTGACTTATGCATTTTTCTTTGTATTAAATTCATTTTATTAAACTTAACAACAATTACAGTTTCTTTTAATAACAAAATACATGAGCAAGAGTTGGGTTCCTGCAACAATATTTTTTTTATTTACACTTGTAGTAAGATGTATTTGTAGGCTTTAGTTTGGTTTGTTTCCATTTCCAAGGACTTTGGGTATGTTTACACGAAAACTATGTACTTAAAACGGACAACAACATTGTCAAAACAATCCCCATTCACACAGATCCATGAATTCTGCAAGCTTTATAACACTACGGTTGAACCACTGGTGTCACGGACTATTTTAATGATGTCCTTGATACCTTTCTGGGCCTTTAACGTGGTAGTTGCGTTGCTGTCTATGGAGGGTCAGAAAGCTCTCAGATTTCATCAAAAAATATCTTGTGTTCTGAAGATGAATGAAGGTCTTAAAGGTTTGGAACGACATGAGTAATTAATGACTGAATTTTCATTTTTGGGTGAACTATCCCTTTAAACGAGCAACACGGTGTTAAAAATGACTTGGCTGTGCTTTATTTTCAATTTTCATTAAAGGTATTCTGAAAAATCTAACCTTTAAAGTAAAATGTGTGTGTGTAATATTTGTGCGCTACAGTCGTTGGCTCCCCTTAATTTAATAATTTATGGAATCTTGCTTTGCCAAAAAGAACATCTTCCTACAGAATCTTTCCAGATACAGCTATTTGTAGTGGTGCCTGAAACCATAGCGGAAACTGAGTATACCTATTCAGTCCTATAATGTACCACAATATCGAGTGTACAACAAAGTACACTCAACAGCTAGCTGCTAGGTTGACAACAGACAACAGAACAAGCGTGACAGAGCCCCTGCCTTGGACACAAATCCCTGAAATTAAGACTTAAACTTAATTACTTAAAAACCTTCTGCTGATGTCAGTCAATGCTCTTTGAGATTGTGTTAAGCCTGCGGTTGCACTAAAGACAAGATTCTTGGGTGATACGTTTGGATTAGTCACCTGTCAACCTTTGTTGGAAATATTTCTGTTTTTTTAAGTTGTCAAAATTGTCAAGTGTTACATTGAGGCAACATTGATATTTTACAAGGTCAACTATTTAGTCATAAGGCACTATAATATAGACAAAGATTGTTTTTGTCTAGTTGCACTGCATATTTGAGTTAGGTATTATGAGTTAGGAGTATTAACAACAGTAACAATGTACTTTTATGTGCTTCAAAAATAGAAGAAGTGTTTACCATTTAGGGATGTTTGAATGGCTTTGTTTGGTACACTATTGCTAGGGGAGGAGAAAGAATCTCTCCTTTTATTTCTGTTATTACACTTATATTTAAACAACATTTCTGGCATCAAATTTCAGTATCCTTGTTTCTTGCTTTCTACTAGACATGTAATATTTCTGTTAGTATAAGATTCTTTTTTACTGTGATGTTTCTGGCAATAAGGACATTGATTATTAAGTTTTCTATACAAATTTAAGTTTTGCCAATGAATACTCATTTTACTTGGATGTTTCAAGACAACTGGGTTTGTAAAATGTTAAGTTTTAACTTATGTCGGTTTAAGTTTGTCCAGCTAGCAACAGCACCACGTCACTGTGACTTACGGCATCAAAGTATCTTGTCTGGTCCTCTTCCTGCTTATCTTAGTGATTATGAGATACAGTGGCATGCAATAGTTTGGGCACCCCAAGAGTGAAAAATTTAAGGGGGTCTGAATACTTTCCGTACCCACTATATATATATAAGATTGTACTGTGAATAGTTGAGTAGATTAGGAAATTAACTCCAAAAGGCATAAATGTTGGTTTTGTGCAATTTAAGAGTAAAAAAGGAACCAACCACTATGAAAAACTTAGACACCCCAAGAGATTAGATTTCTCAGATAACTTTTACCAAGATTTTAAACCTTATTTAGCTTGTTAGGTTGAGGTTTTGGTCTGGAACATCTAGACAACTGTCAGAGGGAATCGCTCAGGATTTTACGAGAAAGGCAAATCAAAACCTTGTTTGACTGCAAAA
This sequence comes from Sinocyclocheilus anshuiensis, assembly GCF_001515605.1. Lineage (NCBI taxonomy): Eukaryota > Metazoa > Chordata > Actinopteri > Cypriniformes > Cyprinidae > Sinocyclocheilus > Sinocyclocheilus anshuiensis. Next base: position 4,559 of record NW_015551083.1, on the reverse strand, counting down.
GACCTTCAGGAAGATGTAGCAGACTCTGGAGTCGTCTTTCACTGTTTGGCCTTAACGGAAGAGACACAATACGAAAAATGTTCCTGTGTCCTCAACACAAAATTCAGTGTCTAATGTTTGCAAATAAACATCTAAACAAGCATTTTGGAAACAAGTTCTGTAGAGGTGAACACAACACCTTGGCTGAAATGAGCAAAGGTATGTTTTGAGATAAAAAGGTGCAGAAATTTATTTTGAGATAAAAGGATGCAGAATAATATTTCACTGGTAGAGAGGGGAATGGATTGTATTCAATCTGATTTTTTCAGACGGGAAGAATGGCTGAAAATCCCTAAAATAAGAATTTAAAGACTTGAAAAGCATTTATAAGCTGTTAGTTAGTACTGACCATGTACGGTGCCCAAACTTTTGCTTCAGGTCTTTTTCCTTTTTTTTTTTTTTTTTTTTTAAACTAAAATATGGAAATAAAAATCTTGCTTACAATATTTAGAAATTTGTCTTCTTTAACTTTATGCCTTTTGGAAGTCAGGTCATGTTTCAATTGCTTAGTTATGCACAGTGACAGAAATTTGGATCAGGGTGCCCAAATTTTTGCATGCCAGTGAATATAGTAGATTGTCGTCACTGAATGGCTGGTTGTCTAAGTGGTGTCCACAGAATAGAATAGGATTCATAGATAATTGATATCTGGATAATTGGAGTTTTAGGGTAGACCTAACCTGCTAAAAAGAGACGTCATATTCTTTGTAGAGTTCGTATTTGACTAACCAGGGCCTGTGTCAGGAAGCAGACCGACTGGCTTAACTAACCGTCTGCTTGTAGTTTATATAAATTACAACACATAGTGACTGTATCATCTAGCTACTTTAACATAGAGACTATGTCTGTTACACAAACTACCAAATGCAAAACAACTGTTGTCAACTTGGATAATGAGAACAAAATAAAATATAGCTGCAATCAGCAATTACGGAGCCAAGCACAACAGAGGCAAAACAAGGAGCTAAGCATGGCAGGGAGCACCAGACCAACTGCAGTGATGAGTAATTAAAGACATTTTAAGATGATTTAAGTCAAAATGGCTGAAAAATCATAAATACAACCACTAGTAATATGATTTAAAGGTTTATCACTTTTGAACAATAGGTGGCACTGTTATCAAATTGATGTGGTGTGTTCAGTGTGAGGTGACAATGGCACACACAAAGTCGGGTGTGAATATGCCAAAGATTTGCAGAGATGCGGCTTCAGATGCAGTTTGGCATCATGCCAACAAATTTGTTGACACTGTAAATGAAATCCATTTCAACTATGGATATGAAATCCATAAGGTGAATTTCACCGCTAGGTGGCGCGGCCCTGAAACTTTTTGAGTACCTCCAGAGCATGGAGCCAATGTCACATGCCGAGTTTTCTGATAATACGTTAATGTGTTAGTAAAATATGCCAGTTTATGACAAAAATCAAAATTGGTTATTGTTTGACTCGGTATTCTGCACCAAATCTAAAGAGACCGATATTGTGATTTTTGGCCAAACCATTTAGAAGTTATAAGCAAAAAGCCATTTTTCATATATCCTGACCACTAGGTGGTGCTGCGCTGAAACTGTGCATGTACCCTCAGGCCATGGTTGTTATAACACACACCAAGTTTAGTTTGAACATGCTAAAGCTTTGCAGAGATATAGCCTCATGTCCATTTTGGCGTGTTCGTCGTTGAATTTGTTCACGTGTTATTCGAGAACGGTTTGACTCAACTTGAATTCCATATCTTTTTGTCAGCATGGTCTAAAGATGGTCTGAGCCAATTTTGGTGAAAATCAGACAAACCGTCTAGGACGAGTTCAAAAATAATTCAGAATTGCAAAAAATCTTGACTTGTAGCAATTTAAATTTTGGTATGTGTTCAGCTCGACATGAGCCAAAGAATCAGATGAAAAAGATAATTTTGCTTCTAAACTTTATGGTTCAAAAGTAATTGGCATAAACATGAGTGCAAATTTGAACTGTTGGTGGCGCTAGAGGGTTTGAGTTAGAGACTCCAAACTTGCTATGATTAATGTTGAGTTATGGTTAAAGTTGTGTGCCAAATTTCATAACTTTCCTGCAAGAGGTTCTATGGGCTGCCATAGACCCAAGAGCGGAAGAAGAAAACAAACGGATACAATAGGTACCTACAATAAAATAAAATACACACTAATGTTTAAACAAAAGATCAATTTTATCAAAACCACACACTCTTT
>NW_015551083.1:0-2258 GCF_001515605.1 Sinocyclocheilus anshuiensis | reverse complement strand
TCTTTCCCTGTCAGCATTTTTTTTTTTTTAAGTTGCCAGCCACCGCCAACATTTTTAATAATTTTCACAAAAATTTCACGGCCCCCAGAATACTTTGTTGTACGAATATCTGAACATGCAATATGTCAAAAGAAAGAACAGAGCCTCTGCTTTTAAACAAACAAACTGTTTTATTCTAGCTTCATGCATTCTTTTTTATCAACACTTAGATGTGGCCAAGTTTCATAAAAATGCAACATTTTGAACAAAAAGCTGAGAAAGTCATGTTTTTGTCAAAAACTACGTCTGGATGGGATTCAGAAAGGTAATAAAAATGTCCTCCCATAAACACAAGCCTCACAGTCCTAAACCACGTCCTGGGTCGACATTTCATTCGGTAACGTTAGGCAGTTTTGATTTATATGCTGTTTAGTGTTTGATGATTGCATTTCTTTTTCTTTTGTGTTCCTAAATGATTTAAAAACAGTTTTTACATTCTTTTGAATGTCTGTCACTAATGTGTATGAGATGTGCAACGTAATTAACCTTGCCTAATTAATTTCATGTTAGTCCACAATCCAACATGAACAAAAAACATCCCTTCAAACATTGTGGTATTGCAAAGCCATACAAGTTTATTGACCTCTTTTAAGCTTTCTATGCAGAATTTGCATCAAAGTAGTTTATTGGGAGAAAAAAATTAAATTTTACACCATTTACATTTATTTTGGCTACTTCTGACAGTGCCTTTTTTGATGAGCCAATAGAAAAATTGATGTGCTGAAATTTATCCCACATGAAGAGCAGCTGTATAGCTCCTCTCCAGCAGGCGCCCGTTCTTGTGTTTCTGAAGTTTCCGAGGAAGTGTAAGTCTCTGTGCTCTTTGAATCCTTGTCTGTTTTTTCTCCAGTATGGATTTGTTGCTGCGGTTTCAAGTAGCTCGCTCTGGCACAGGCATTCACACCAGCATGCATTTTCTGGTGTGATTTCAAATTGCCGAGCCATTTAAAACCCTTTCCGCACAAAGAACACAAATAAGTTATCTCATCAGTGTGACTTCTCATGTGTATCTCTAAGTGAGACTGAAAAAGAAACTTTTTACTACAGTGATCGCAGTTGAACAGCCTTTCTGCAGGGTGAATGCGCAGATGGTTGAAGAAGTTGATCTTGTCTGCAAACGTCTTGCCACACTCCGAACACTTCAGTACGTCTCCACAATAAAGTTGCAAATGACTTTTCAGCTGTCTTTGTTGAGTGAAACTCTTTCCACACTGAAGACACGTGTAAGGCGTCTCTCCGGTGTGAAGTCGTATGTGACACTTAAGATTTCCTTTGTGTGAGAAAGACTTTCCACACTGAGGGCACATGAACGGTCGCTCTCCAGTGTGAGTTCTCGTGTGAATACGAAGGTGTCCTTCACTCTGGAAACTTTTTCCGCACTGTTGGCAGGTAAATGGGATCTCGTCAGTATGAATTCTCATGTGGCTACGAAAGTGTCTTTCACGTGAGAAACTCTTTCCACATTGATGGCAAGTGAAACTACTTTTAGATCTTGTTTTCTGAGTTCTTTTTTCTGTGCAATTATTTTCTGTCTCTGTGCAACTAAAGGATTTTTCTCCACTTGTGAAATCATGGTGTTTCTCCTCCACTTCATTCGCTTCTTGGCTTTCTTCTTTCTGCAGCATCAGATCTAAAATAAACATATGAAATTGTCAAAAATAAATTCAAAATAGAAAGGTGAAACACAAAAATAGATGCCCATTTTAAGGCAACAAAGCAACAGATATTAAACAACTAAAGATTGATTCTGTAATTCTAATATTAATGTTGTTCTCGTGTCACACAAGGACATTTGAACTAACCAAGAACCAATGAGGTTTGTTCTCATGCGTCGCACAAGCATGTTCGAGTTTCTGCAAGAACCAATGAGGTTTGTTCTCGTGCGTCGCACAAGCATGTTCGAGTTTCTGCAAGAACCAATGAGGTTTGTTCTCGTGCGTCGCACAAGCATGTTCGAGTTTCTGCAAGAACCAATGAGGTTTGCGTGCGTCGCACAAGCATGTTCGAGTTTCTGCAAGTTTTTGCAAGAACCAATGAGGTTTGTTCTCGTGCGTCGCACAAGCATGTTCGAGTTTCTGCAAGAGCCAATGAGGTTTGTTCTCGTGCGTCGCACAAGCATGTTCGAGTTTCTGCAAGAACCAATGAGGTTTGCTCTCGTGCGTCGCACAAACATGTTTGAGTTTCTGCAAGAACCAATGAGGTTTGTTCTCGTGCGTCGC
>NW_015551082.1:182001-182628 GCF_001515605.1 Sinocyclocheilus anshuiensis | reverse complement strand
GTTGCAGGAACTGCGCACTGCGACGGACCTCGCACTTAGAGCGATTAAAGTCACTGCGCGGGCCCTGGGTCAGACGATGTCCACATTGGTGGTCCAGGAGCGCCACCTATGGCTGACCTTGGCGGATATGAGGGAGGCCGACAAGCATCGCTTCCTGGACTCCCCGATCCAGGGCAGGCGGCGTCCCTGAGACGGGCGACCCGGAGCCCTTGGATCCTGCTCTTCAGGAGATGGTGACCGCACCACTCCTTCCCCCGGAGGAGGGCCGGGTGGAGAATCCTTTGTTCCCGTTTTTTTCTGTTCCGCCACTGGCTACCCAGCCAGTGGTACCCAAAACCTCAAAAAAAGAGCAGTTTCCTTTTTCTCCGGGTGCCAAGAGGGCGGGGATGGCGGTGCACAAGACCCAGTCTCCAAACGGCCGTCCCCCTCTCCCTTCGCCAGTGGGCAGCAGGGTCCGGTTCAAGGACGCTATGCCTCCTCACGAGCCGCCTGCCCAGCCGTGGAGCCAGGTAAGTGGCAAACTCTCCCCGGTGCAGAGGATCTCTTTTCTTGGCATGGAGCTGGACTCGGTCAACCTCTCAGCACGTCTCTCAGTAGAGCGTGCACAGTCGATGCTGAACTGCCTGA
>NW_015551082.1:181238-181892 GCF_001515605.1 Sinocyclocheilus anshuiensis | reverse complement strand
CCGAGATGAGGTCGGGTTTCTACAGCCCGTACTTCATCGTACCCAAGAAAGGCGGTGGGTTACGACCGATCCTGGACCTGCGCGTGCTGAACCGGGCCCTTCACAAGCTCCCATTCAGGATGTTGACGCAAAAACGTATCTTTCAATGCGTCCGTCCTTTCAATTGGTTCACAGCGATCGACCTCAAGGACGCGTACTTTCATGTCTCGATTTTCCCTTGACAGACCGTTTCTCCGCTTTGCGTTCGAAGGGCGAGCATATCAGTACAAGGTCCTTCCCTTCCAATTTCAGAGGCTCCTGGGGCATATGGCATCCGCAGCCGCTGTCACGCCGCTCGGGTTGCTTCATATGAGATCGCTTCAGCGTTGGCTTCATGACCGGGTCCCGAGCTGGGCATGGTGACACGGCACATACCGGGTTTCAGTCACCCCGTTCTGCCGTCAGACCTTCAGCCCGTGGTCAGATCTTGCCTTTCTTCGGACAGGGGTGTCCCTAGGGCAAATATCCAGGCATGTTGTTGTGTCAACAGATGCCTCGGTCAGGGGCTGGGGTGCCATGTGCAATGGGAATGCAGCTGCGGGGCTCTGGTCGGGGCCCCGACTGCAGTGGCATATCAACTGCCTCGAGTTGCAAGCAGTATGGCTTGCTCTGCGC
>NW_015551082.1:180578-180862 GCF_001515605.1 Sinocyclocheilus anshuiensis | reverse complement strand
GCTCTGTTCCGCTTCAAATCTCTGCTGCACGACAAGCATGTACTGGTCCGTACGGACAACACTGCGACCGTTGCCGACTGGGAGCATAGACCGACATCAACCACCAAGGTGGTCTATGCTCCCATCGCATGTCGCAACTCGCCCGCCATCTCCTACTCTGGAGTCAGAAGCATCTGAGGTCGCTTCGCGCCGTTCATGTCCCAGGTGAGCTCAATCGTGCAGCCGACGAGCTCTCACGTCAGCCCGCCCTTCCGGGAGAATGGCGACTCCACCCCGAGACAGTA
>NW_015551082.1:168417-180328 GCF_001515605.1 Sinocyclocheilus anshuiensis | reverse complement strand
CGGGGCATAGAGGACCTACAATAATGTACAGTATTTGAAAAATAATGTGTTTTTTGAACATTAAAGCATGTCAACATATTCTGTTACACCAAATACACAAAATAATGATCTTTAAAATAGCATCATATGACCCCTTTAACACATGTTAGACTGCACCCCATAAACACAATCAAGCCTAGAAAATAAACAGTCAACCACTCCTTTAAATTCAAAGAGACAAGATAGTCTATGCATGACCTGTAATTTTATTCATATCCAAAATGAGGCGCTGTGAACATTATGGAGCACTAAACACTCTCACGCAGTGTATGTTTCATTCATACTCAAAGCCGGAAGGCACTCTTTTGCACAGAAAATCCAAAACGGACTCATAGACCTAATAACTTATGACATGCCAGGAAATCCCTAATATGGGCAAATGCATCCAGCTATAGCTGCAGCTAAGCTGAAAAACTCAGAAATATTTTGACTGTTGAAACGTGAAGACAATAAACACACAATTGTGACAATATGTGGCTTATGTGTGTTTTTCAAGTCATCAGGTTATAAATAAATACATTGTATGAATAATGCAGTGATAATTGACATTTCATTTATTACAGTAGAGAAACTATGCAAAAAATATTTTCTGCCTTATTCTATGATAAAAATGGAACAGTAAAAAAATATAGAATACAATTTATTGGTTATTGTCCAGCAGTGTATTTGACAGTGTATTTTTCTTAGACAATTAAAAATAAGGGATAGATAAATAGATCCAATCATGCTTTAATACCTACCTAAGTATATTTACATCATGCACTAGAAAATTTGTTTATCAGTTTCCTCATGTTTATTTCTGGCTCATTCTTTTTGAATTTTGTAACTTAAAAATGAATATGCTTGTGTATTTTAAGGAAGTGTTTCTATAAAAATGTAACCAAGAGTTTTAGCAACAGTCTTTTGAAATATTGATATTATTACAATCATTTCTGTGGTTTTATCAAACCGGATGGAATGTTTTAAAGTGAGGCAAACCAACTAAATCCATTAACAAAATCACAGAATTCATCAAATCCAGTTCTAATACTTGCTCATGTTTGTGCTGTTTTTACTTCACAATACAGCTCTGGAAAAAATAAGGACCAGCTGGATGGCAAGAACAGTGCTAGACTACCTCAAAAGTAATTGAGATCCAATAATAACTACAGACCATGTCAAGAGTTGAAAAGAAAACTTTTGAGTAACAAAAAGAAGGGTTCAGTTCTGGCTTTACTGGCAGAGGGATACAGTAAGCGTCAGGTTGCTTCCATCCTTAAAATTTAAAAGTTTATTGCAGTTTATAAGAACAAGGTCAAGCTGCAGATATTGGGGACAAATCTACAGACTGGCAGAGGGCAAAAAATGGCTCTCCACTAACAGGGATGACCGCCAACTTATTTGAATATCACACAACAACCACAGGATGACATCAAGTGGCCTACAAAAAGAATGGCAAATGGCAACTGGGGTGAAGTGCACAGCAAGAACGGTTCAAAACAGGCTCCTAGAGGCAGGGTTGAAGTTGTGCAAAGCTAGAAAAAATCCCTTCATCAGTATGAAGCAAAGCAGAGTCTGGCTGAGGTTTGCAAAAGGCCATAAGATTGGACTGTCTCTGATGAGTCCAATTTTCAGCTTTGCCCAACACCTCGTCATCTAATGGTTAGACTAAGACCTGGAGATGCCTACAAGCCACAGTGTCTCACACCAACTGTGAAATTTGCTAGAGTATAGGTGATGATCTGGGGGTGCTTCTGCAAGGCTGGAATCAGCCACATTCGTCTTTGTGAAGGCCAAGGGCACATGAATCAAGCCACAGACAAGGTTGTCCTGGAAGGAAATTTGCTTTCTTCTGCTCTGCCAATGACCCCCAACTCTGAGGATTGTTTTTTTCCAGAAGGAAAATGCTCCATGCCACACAGCCAGGTCAAACAATGTGTGGATGTAGGACCACCAGATCAAGACCCTGTCATGGCCAGCCCAATCTCCAGACCTGAACCACAATGAAAACCTCTGAAATGCGATCAAGAGAGCGATGGTCACAAGCCATCAAACAAAGACAAGCTGCTTGAATTTTTACACTAGGAGTGGCAAAAAGTCACCCAACAGCAATGTGAAAGACTGGTGGAGAGCATGCCAAGACGCATGAAAGGTGTGATACCTGCAAGTGTGTAACCCTGTGAAAATCTGGGTTATTCCTCCAAATATTGATTTCTCAACTCTTCCTAATTGAAAAGATTAGTATTGTGTTGTTTAAAAATGTTTCCTGCATTATTTGTGATCTGAAAATACTGCATCTTTTTGAACATCTTTATTTCGACCAGCTGTAATTTTCTGCAGATAAATGCTGTATATGGCAATGTGTTTATTTGGAATTTGGGAAAAATGTTGTCAGTAGTTTATAGAATAAAACCAAAATGCTCATTGTACTCAAACATCCCTGCTGAAAAAAAAAACAACAGAACCATCACATAAAATTCTAATGGTTTCCACTACAAATACCATTACAAACATTACAAACCATCAACTTTTAACCATTAAAACCATTAAAAATTTGTTTTTTTTGTAGTGTGTTTTGGGACATATTCCATTAGGATTTATTGGTTTTAACAAACCACCAATAGAAGGTGACCAATTACCAGTAGAGACCCACAGGGTCCATTACAGTTTCCATTAAAACCAATACAAGTCCCATTATAACCAGTAAAACTATTACACATTTTGTGATGGTGTCTATTGTTTTTTTTTCAGCAGGATATGCTAATAAAAATTAAAACCCGAGAAACAGGTTTTGCTTAAAGCATTTTAGTTTGAGACAAGAAAAAAATATATATATAATGTAAAACAAACACACTCTTAGCTGTCCATCATGTTCGATGATGACGCTTGCTCCAGATATGGGAGTGGGAAGGGGGTGGGTTCAGCGATGTTGCCGCTGGTGCCACTTCTCGTGGGCATCGAGTCCGATCCTTGAGCTGCACACTCTTCCGCAGATGGAGCAACGGAAACCAGATACCAGGGGGGTACCAGCCGCCCTCTGGTGTCTCTTAGTGCGTCTCTCGGATCGTCGGTCTTGGTTGGTTTGATGTATTTGAGAGACTGCAGTGGCACAGGTGACCTGCCAGGCTGACCTGTCAAGTGCCAGAGATTCAAGCTGCGTGAGGGGAATGTTCGCTCGCTTTAGGAGGTCCCTGGTGTAATCCTTAAAGCACCGTTTTTGCCGTCCAGCAGAGCGCTTTGCACCCATTAGTTGACTGTAGAGGACTTGGCGGGGCAGGCGATGTTCAGGCATGCGTATGGTGTGCCCTAGCCGCCAAAAGATTGGTACAGACTAGATATTGTATTTAGAGCGTGCTGCATAGAGTCCGGGCTGTGGGCCAAAATGGCACAGTACTGTGGCATACTGAAGCTCACAGATTTGGCGGGACTTTATCTTTGTGCGGGCCTGGAGTCGACGGATGTTAAAGAGGCTACCGTCAAGTCGATATTCCACATGGACACCGTCTTCATGCCCCATGACACGATGGAAGAGGCAGGTGATGGCAGAGAGGAGGATGTTAAAGAGCACCGGAGCCAAGACACAGCCTTGCTTCGCCCCAACGTTTACCTCGAAAGACTCAGACTGGGGTTCTCCCGTGAGTACTCTGGCTTGCATCCCATCATGCAGTTAACAAAGAGTGAAAAATTTAAGGGGGTCTGAATACTTTCCGTACCCACTGTATATATATTTATACACACACACACACACACACACAAACACACACACACATGTATGTATAGTTCAGTCATGAAACTCTAAATGGCGCCGGCTGACAGGTATTAACGCAACTGATTATATTCACGCGTTAAACAACTTTGCACAAGCATATTGGTTCATGTTGCATATGCAGCCAAATGAGCTTGCTACTTTACATTTAAATAGCTGGTTAGCATTCACTTGAGCATTTGCAGCGCACTTTCAGAGTTCCTCTGAAACCCACCACGTTCCCCAGCTCCACCTGTATAGACCTGCTATGGGTTATTTTATATGCTATTTGTGCAGCAGCAGTATGTCTTAAATACTCACAGCACTGTATCACCATATGCACTGGCAGTAGCAAGTTCCCGTACTTGCTTGCAGCAGCATCAATAATCTACAACTACAGCAATAACCAGCAGCAGCAGTGTAGCAGATCTATTCCGCCAAGACCAAATACAGGTGCATCTCAATAAATTAGAATGTCGTGGAAAAGTTCATTTATTTCAGTAATTCAACTCAAATTATGAAACTCGTGTATGAAATAAATTCAATGCACACAGACTGAAGTAGTTTAAGTCTTTGGTTCTTTTAATTGTAATGATTTTGGCTCACATTTAACAAAAACCCACCAATTCACTATCTCAACAAATTAGAATACTTCATAAGACCAATAAAAAAAACATTTTTAGTGAATTGTTGACCTTCTGGAAAGTATGTTAATTTACTGTACATGTACTCAATACTTGGTAGGGGCTCCTTTTGCTTTAATTACTGCCTCAATTCGGCGTGGCATGGAGGTGATCAGTTTGTGGCACTGCTGAGGTGGTATGGAAGCCCAGGTGTCTTTGACAGTGGCCTTCAGCTCATCTGCATTTTTGGTCTCTTGTTTCTCATTTTCCTCTTGACAATAACAGGTCAAGGTCTGGTGAGTTTGCTGGCCAAAAATGAACTTTTCCACGACATTCTAATTTATTGAGATGCACCTGTACATTAACATCGTCATAACCATTACCATGCTAAAGTCTTCGGAGAGTTGTACTGATTGAAATATATATATTGTTTATATATGTAATTTCTAGTTTTTCAAATTAGATATTAGAAATGCACCTGCCATGTGCTCCAGGGCATGGCACAAATTAACATATTTGTTCCAACTAAATTAGTGAAAAGATTTAAAGTACATGTTCATCATAGACATATGATGGGAATGGGTTGCTGTTCTTCCTGAGGGAACAAGCACAATGACACATGTCAGTGAAGCAAAGGACAAACCCATATCTCACCTGCCGATAAAGACCTCACGCTGACCACTGGCCACGTCTGCATCACATGAGTCACTTTGCTTATGGGTGAGTGGATGGCGGTCTCCAGACAGTGCATCACATGGGATTGACACATCAATGTTGCTCTTACTCAGGCGCTTGCTGCCTCGGAGAGTGGGGCTCAGAGATCTCACCACACCTGGCTTTTCCTGGAACAAAAAAAAAAAAACACCGTATCCAAAATCAGTTGTACAGCCAGAAGTGTATGTTCCTCATTATCAAATTTTCACAGTTGTGGGTGTCATCTTGCTTCCTTATTATTATTATTTTTTTTAAATTTCTGTAGGAGCTAAATCTAATACTTTAAGCTACTGAGTTGATCCCAGAGTAATTAGGTTGACAAGCTTTCTTACTTTGATGTACGTTGTTTATTTCCTCCATTAGAAATGAGAAGACCCTTTTTCTGTTTGCATCACCATACACAATTTATTGACTCCACAAACCACCAGCATGCATAATGTCCAATTTAGTATCCAATAGGCATGGGCCAGTATGAGATTTTGACGGTATGATAACCTTAAGCAAAAATATCACGGTTTCATGGTATCACGGTATTGTTGTTACAGCTCTAAAATGTGTTATTTTAAAATGACTGGGTAAAAAAAATAACTTTTTTCCGCTGAACACAATATATTTTGTTTTTGAGCAACATACAGAATATTACGAACAGTAGAATTAATTAATTTTTTCTTTGATTTGTTTCCTAAAAAGAAGAAAATATAAACATATCATTTATATTAGGGCTGCACGCGATATTTAACGCGCATCTTGTCAGTAAAGCCGGTTCTTTAATCAGCGGTAAATCTCCATCACCTGCGGACTTTCACATGGAGCAGCATTAACTACACAGAGCCGTTGTTCACTGACAAGCTGCGCAACACCACGATCATATTTTGCGCAGGTTGTCGGTGAACAACGGCTCTGTGTAGTTAATGCTGCTCCATGTGAAAGCCTACACGTGATGGAGATTTACCGCTAATTACAGAATTGCTTTACTGACAAGATATATAGTTAAACAAGTTAAATATCGCATGCGATTTATTGTGCAGCCCTAATTTATATCATTTAGTTATGTAATTTAATATACATAATTTGATTTAATAATAACCCAATTTCAAGCAAAAACAGAATTTTCTTTGATTAGCTTTGTGAAATTATACTACATGCCTGATGAAGTAAACAGCATATGCTCTGAATGAGATGCAGATTCACTCTCTGACAGCAGGAGGCGCTTCTGGAACACCAGATACAGCATTTCCTTGGTTACCGCTGTAAACAAAGCAGCGCTGAAACACTGCTTTAATAGGGACTTTAATTTAATTAATTTGTCTCCTCTGCATCACCCTGTAAACAGCGTATGCTGTTCTTGTCACATGGATTATTTTACTGATCTTCTTGCTACGTTTCTGGACTTGGGAACATTTCAGTTGCGTTGCTGTCTATGCAGGGTCAGACAGCTCTCAGATTCCATCAAAAATATCTTAATTTGTATTCCGAAGATGAATGAAGGTCTTATGAGTTTGAAAAGACATGAGGGTGAGTAATTAATGACAGAATTTTCATTTTTGGGTGAACTAACCCTTTAAGCAACAACAGCTGATGGAACGGCAATGGCAAAGAAAGTGCGATTGCGCAACTTAAAGTGCTACTTCGTGACGTGTACATTGTAACGGTCTTCTACGGGAGTACAGCGAGCTAATTTGCCATAGTCTCTACTAAGTGACAGATTAAAAGGCGAGTATATTTTGCATGGTAAATCTAGGTTTTTAGACTTATTGGCATCATACAAGACTAAAAACCCTTCTTCTGACAATAAGTTGTCTTTAATGCCAAAAACGCTCCGGCTACTGACGTAAGCTCAGTTCCCTGAGATAAGGGAACGAGCGTTGTGTATGGGGAAAACTCCTGTTTTAACTCTGTACTGAAGTCTGATTTGTTCACGTTTTTGTAGCTGCACAAATCTATGGTGCTTTAGACCGCCAGAAAGGGTGGAGCCAACGTGTATATAAGTCGGCTCGCAGCGCCATTCATCAGGCCATTCGATTGAAGCGACAGTCATCGATTCGCGCAACTTATAGCGCGGCAAGTGACACAACACTCGTTCCCTTATCTTACGTCAGTTTCACTTTGTGTATGGGGAAGGCATCCAATCACGCCGTGCTATGAGCAGATACAGGATCTCCTGCTCTGTGAGCCCAGTCCCGGAGCACTAACAAGGACCCCAAAAACCTGAGCACATTGCGCCCCAAGCTGGTAGCTGAGGGCTCAAATATAACCACCTTGCCCAAGGGGAAGAGTGGAACTTTAAACAGATAACACTCGCACCTGCAAAGCAGGGACGTCTAAGTTATAGAATCTGGCAAATGTGGACGGTGACGAACAGCCGGCGGCCACACAAATCTCACCAATAGATATTCCACTGGACCACGCCCAGGAGGAGGCCATCCCTCTTGTGGAATGGGCCCTCACACCTATAGGGCATTGCAATCCTTCTGATGCGTAAGCTAGGGCTATCACATCAACAATCCAGCGAGAAAGTCGTTGCTTCGTGCCCGGCAGCCCTTTATGGCATCCTCCAAAGCAAACGAATAACTGCTCAGACTGCCTAAACAGGCTAGAGCACTCCAGGTATACTCTCAGAGCCCTCACTGGGCAGAGCATGCTTGGACCCTGCTCACCATCTGTAACGGGGAGCGCCAGTAGGGAGATCACCTGAGCTCTGAATGGAGTTGAGAGTACCTTAGGAACATAACCATGTCTTGGTTTTAGGATGACCTTACAGTCATTAGGCCCAAACTCGAGACACGAGGCGCTGATCGACATCGCCTGCAAGTTGCCCACTCGCTTAACTGAAGCCAAAGCCAAGAGGAGGGACGTTTTAAGCCATAAAGGCCGTTAATCGGCTGAGTTGAGCGGCTCAAAGGTGGGCCCTTTTAGGGCCCGCAGGACTATAGACAAGTCCCAAGATGGCACAGTCTGAGGGCGAGGAGGATTCAGCCTCCGTGCACCCTTCAGGAACTTAACAATCAGGTCGTTCCTGCCGATTGAATGGCCAGCTTCGAGAGAATGATTCGCTGCGATAGCGCCACATATACTTTTAGAGCGTGGAGGGAGCAGCTCTTGCAAAAAGGTCAGCACGTGGGACACATCACATGATATCGGGTCCAAACCCCGTGCAGAACACCAAATAAGGAAGACCGACCATTTTTGTCTGTAAAGCCGTCTTGTAGACGGCGCTCTTGCCTCCAAAATGGTATTGCTCACTCTTGCTGGGAGCTGATCAAGCCCCCGTCGAGGCACCATACATGAAGGCTCCACAGCTCCGGCCGGGGATGTCAAATCATGCCTTTCGCCTGTAAGAGAAGGTTCCTCCTCAGCGGAATGGGCTACGGGGCTGCTGCTGAGAGCTGCACTAGCTCCGGGAACCAGGCCTGGTTCCTCCAGAACGGGGCCACTAGGAGGAGAGAGCACTTGGTCTCCCTGACCCGCCTGATGACCTGAGGAATCAGGGCAATCGGGGGAAAAGCGTATAGGCAAGCACTGGGCCAATCGTGGGCTAGAGCATCTCGCTGTATCGAAAAATATGTTGGGCAGTGAAAGTTGTCTTCTGAGGCAAAGAGGTTGACCTCTGCCTTCCCGAAGACTGACCAGATGTCTTGAACCATTTGAGGGTGTAATGCCCATTCGCCCGGGGCTACCTTGCCTCTGGACAGCATGTCTGCGCCAAAGTTCAATCTGCCCGGCACATGAACCACCCTTAGCGAGAGGAGTTCCCTGTGTGCCCAAAAGAGGAGGCGACGAGCCATCCTGCAAAGAGTGTGTGACCTGAGACCGCCTTGATTATTAATATAAGCCACCACTGTCATGCTGTCCGACCGGACCAAGACGTGGTGCCCTTTCAAGGCCGGAAGGAAGGTTTTCAGGGCTAAGAAAACCGCCAACATTTCTAGGCAGTTGATATGCAGGCGTTGCTCCGGGGCTGACCAGGAGCCAAAGGCTGGATTGCCCTCCAGCAGGGCGCCCCAACCTGAGTTGGAAGCGTCCGTTGTGACTACCTTCCTTCTGGAGGTCATGCCTAATCTTATTCCTGTTTGGAACAGGTGAGAGGTCGTCCAGGGGGCCACAACCTTGACATAGCGGTGGTCTACCCTGACAGGAAGCTGCCCCAGGCGCCAGGTGTGGGGTGGAATGCGGGCCTTAAACCAAAACTGAAGGGGCCGCATGTGAAGCAGGTCCAGAGGAATCACAGAGGCAGCAGCCATTATAAGGCCCAGCAACCTCTGAAAAACCTTTAGGGGGCGTGTCGTCCCCGGTTTGAGGGATGCCTCCAATCGCTGAATAGTCAGGGATTGTTCCGGCGTAACCCATGCCTGCATTTGGGCAGAGTCTAAAATTGTTCCCAGAAAGACCGCTCGCTGCCTGGGTAACAACTGACTCTTGTGCGGGTTGATGATCAACCCAAGGCGCTCCAAGTGGCTGAGTAACAGCTCTCTTTGAGCAGCCAACTCCCATTCGGTCCTGGCTAGAACCAGCCAATCTTCGAGGTAGTTCAAAACACGGATTCCCATCTGTCTCAGAAGGTAAAGAGCGGCGTCTACGTACTTCATGAAAGTACGTGGGGCGAGAGACAGTCCAAACGGAAGGACTGTGTACTGATAGGCCACTCCCTCGAACGCAAATCTCAAGAACGGTCTGTGATGGGGGGCTATGTGAATGGGAAAGTATGCATCTTTCAGATCCACAGCCAAAAACCAGTTCTCGGGGCAAATGTGCGCGAGGATCTGTTTTATAGTTTTCATCTTGAACGACCGGAGCATAAGCGAGTGGTTCAGACGCCTGAGATCCAGAATTGGTCTGAGCCCGCCATCTTTCTTTGGGACGAGGAAGTAGCGGCTGAAAAAGCCTGACTCGCTGTTAGCTGGGGGCACTATTTCCACAGCGCCTTTTGCAAGCAACGTCTGCATCTCCTGTCGGAGAACGAGTGCTTCGTTGTCCGGAACAGAAGTTTGGATGATGCCTCTGAAGCGAGGTGGCCTGCGAGCGAATTGGAGCGAGTAACCTCGTCGAATTGTTTTAAAAACCCAACCAGATACTCCCAGAAGGGCTGCCCAAGTCACGAAATGGGAGGCGAGAGTTTTTTTTTTTTTTTTCGAATGAGAGCTCGCCGAGAAGTGGCGGGGAACTCGCATTCACATGAGTGAGAGAGAGAGAGTGAAGAGGAAATTTGCTTTTTATTGTATGTTGGTCCGCGATCACAGCGGTAAAACATTTGGGTATGCGCTGCACCTGCAGGGCGTGACCCGCTAGAAACAAAACTCCATTGCTCAGAGGTGCTCGGAGGGATGTAGGATAAAAGCGAGCTGTTTTTTGGGGCGTTCCGGCTGAGGCGAGAACAGAGCCACTCCTCTTTCTCTCTGGCGCATCAGGACGGCTTAGGCGGCTCGGGGTCCAGCACAACTCGTGGGCGGGACCTTGACGCTTCGGGAAAGGGGAGCGTTTTGCCGTCCAGAGCGCTGTTGCAGCCCAGGCTCCGATTTTCGTTGTTTCGTTGGGGCTGAGGCTGCACCGGCTTTGCAGGCTGAGTGGCGGGGTTCTTCTGGCGGCTCGCAGCCGCGGGGCCAGAGAACTTGGGGAGGAAGTGAAACAGCGCTTGCGACGTCTTCTGAGCCTCCGAAAACCTCTCTGCAAACCCATCTACAGAGGGGCCAAACAGCCCCTTCGGCGAGACCTGTGAGTCGAGGAAGGCCATTTTCTCAGCGGCCCTGATCTCAGTGAAGTTTAACCATAGGTGGAGCTGCAGCACCACCAGCCTGCGCTATTGCTTTCATGGCGCGCAGAGCCAGATCGTTCACTGTGCGCAGCTCCTTGAAAGCCTCCTGGTGTTCTTGGCCAGACTCGTTCATGGTGTGAAGCACGAGGCGAGAGGACGAGGGGAGGGCGAGGCACGCGAGCGTTGAGCTGACGTGACACTGCTCAAGCCCACTGGCAAAGACCCGCTGCCCCGCTGTTTCTTTCTCTTAGGAGAGAATGAAACGGGAAGGCTGAGTGAGGGGGACCACCTTCGTGAAAGAAGGCGATCCGCGAGCGGAGGCGGGAAAGACTCATACTCTCACAATGGGAGCATGAGCCTTCAGTCGAGACAGGCGACGCACTCACTGTGCCCGTCCATCTCATGCAAGGGTTCCTTGCATGAGCCACACTCGCGGCGCGACATTTGCAACAACGTGCGCTGAGAAATTTGCTCTTTAGGAATACTCAGCTTGCTCTTCAAGCGCCGGATGGCCGCAGTGAGTCTTCGCTGCTTCCGGCGTCTTTGACGGCGGCGAGCAGAGCTGGAGCTTCTTCCTCTGCTTCTTCTCTCGGCTTCTTCCAGAGTCAGCGAAGAGATGATCCTCGTCGCTGAAGGAGAATGATCTGATGAATGGCGCTGCGAGCCGACTTATATACACGTTGGCTCTGCCCTTTCTGGCGGTCTAAAGCGCCATTGGTTTGTGCAGCTACACAAAAGTGAACAAATCATGCTTCAGTACAGAGGGTCCTAACGCCCCAGTATAGCGACAGGGACACTATACTGTCAACAAGCACCGTCCTTCAGATGAGACATTAAACCGAGGTCCTGACTCTCTGTGGTCATTAAAAATCCCAGGATGTCTTTCGAAAAGAGTAGAGGTGTGACCTCGGCATCCTGGCCAAATGTGCCCATTGGCCTCTGATAATCATGGCCTCCTAACAATCCCCATATCTGCTAATTGGCTTCATCACTCTGTCTCCTCTCCACCAATAAGCTGGTGTGTGGTGGGCGTTCTGGCGCACTATGGCTGCCGTCGCATCA
>NW_015551082.1:167751-168268 GCF_001515605.1 Sinocyclocheilus anshuiensis | reverse complement strand
CTGGCCCCTCTCCACCAATAAGCTGGTGTGTGGTGGGCGTTCTGGCGCACTATGGCTGCCGTCGCATCAGCTCGCGTGCCTCGACGTAATGCTGCACACTGGTGGTGGATGAGGAGATACCCGCTGACAATGTAAAGCGCTTTGAGTGCCTAGAAAAAGCGCTATATAAATGTAATTTATTATTATTATTATTATTTTATTATTATTAGAGTAAAACAGGAGTTTTCCCCATACACCACGTGAAGTGAACCTTCGAAAGGGAACAGCTTTCTATTGCCCGTTTAAATTCAATTTTTTATTACGCTAATGATAAATGATTGAATGTTTCCCTTTCCTCTCGGTTGTTGCTGTTGCTTAGTGATTTTTGCGCTCTTGGCTACTCAAAGAGTATCGATACAGCTAGCCCTGTATCGATATTGTGGCACGTGTGCAGCAGTGGACCACACTTAATTTGTTTAAAATTTTACAACGTTTAAAATTGAGTAGAAAAGTGCGAGGTTTCTAAAAAAGAATGAAT
>NW_015551082.1:160465-167348 GCF_001515605.1 Sinocyclocheilus anshuiensis | reverse complement strand
CCAATGTAAACATGAAACATATGCCATTACCTATATTGTACTGTGGTACAGTTATGGAGGCTCTTCATAATGCAGAGGACAACTGCCTGATCTGCCAATAGTTAGAAATGGCTCTATAGTAAGCAGTTTAATAAACAGCTGTTTTTCTAAATTCTGCTGAGGTGAAATTCAGTGCAGTCATGTATCGTGATACGCATCGTATCGTGGCATTTGTATCTTGATAAGTATCGTATCGTGACTTTGCTGGTGATACACAGCCCTATACGGCAGTTAACAGTTTACATCAAATCGCCGTTGCCGTTCCATCAGCTGTTGTTGCTTAAAGTCCCTATTATGAATCCAAACAAAGATGCTGAATACATCCAGCATGAGCAGTTTTTATAAATTAGATTGTATAATTTGAAATTTTAAAACAAAAACAGAATGCTCTGACTTTAGTTTTCTGAAACTATACTACATAAAACATCTGCACGAAACACAGAGCAGAAGCTCTGAATGAGACACAGATTCACTCTGACAGCAGGAGGCGCTTCTGGAACAGTACTGATACAGCGTTTCTTTGGTTAACGCTGTAAACAAAGCAGCGCAGCACTTATAAACGCTGCTTTAATATGCATTATACAGAGACGAGATGAAAAGAAAATACCACGTAAACTTTTCTGAAGACAGTCAGTTCCCCTCAGAAACATATTCATGTAAACCCTTAAAATCAATATTGAGGATTTTCTTCCAATATTCCATGCATCATGAACAGTGAGTGATCTACCTGCTACAGTATTTTTCTCTGTGCGTCCGTCTTCAGCATCTCTGGCCCGTGTTAATGGGCGTTTACAGACTTCATATTTACACATAAATGACATTTTGGAAAATGATTGCATTGCAACGCAGTTTGTGCAAGTCCAGAACAGAGACGAGTTGCAATAAGACAAAAAACGTCCAGTTGCCGATCACGCAAGTTCCAGGGGCAGCTCCAAAAAATTCTGGCATTAATTACTCACCCTCATGTTGTTTCAAAACCCGTAAGACCTTCGTTCATCTTCGGAACACAAATTAAGATATTTTTGATGGAATCTGAGAGCTGTCTGACCCTGCATAGACAGCAATGCAACTGAAATATTCCCAAGTCCAGAAACGTAGCAAGGAGATCTGTAAAATAATCAATGTGACATCAGTGGTTCAACCGCAATTATACAAAGATACGAGAATACTTTTTGTGCGCAAAAAAAAAAAAGTGCGTCTCCTCCGCATCATCCTGTAGCGCCATTTTGGAGAGTATCAGCTGGACAAAAAGTATTCTCGTAGCTTCGCGTAAGACCTCCGTTCATCTTCAGAACACAAATTAAGATATTTTTGATGAAATGTGAGAGCTCTCAGACTCTGCATAAACAGCAGCGCAACTGTAATGTTCCCAGGTCCAGAAACGTAGTAAGGAGATCTGTAAAATAATCCATGTGACATCAGTGGTTCAACCGCAATTATACAAATCTAAGAGAATACTTTTTGTGTGCAAAAAAACCCCCAAAAAACGACTTTATTCAACAATTCGTCTCCTCCGCATCTCCCTGGTGCCATTTTGGAGAATATCCACTGGACATAAACAATAAAGACGAATTGTTAAATAAAGTTGTTATTTTATTTTTATTTTATTCTCCTTGCTACGTTTCTTGACTTGGGAGCATTTCAGTTGCGTTGCTGTCTATGCATGGTCAGACAGCTCTCAGATTCCATCAAAAATATCTTAATTTGTGTTCCAAAGATGAACGGAGGTCTTGCGGGTTTGAAACGAAATGAGGGTGAGTAATTAATGACAGAATTTTCATTTTTGGGTGAACTAACCCTTTAAGTTCGGCCATCCTACACACACGTGACTGACCGTGCTCGCACCAACAGGAGGAGGAGGGTCGTGTTACTCTCTTCACTGCACTCAACCTGAGGGATTCCTACACTTTCAGTCTTTGAGGAGACATGAAAAACAGTGCATACCGCAGGAATGGTATAACAGAAAATATTAGTGGTTTTGAAACTGTGAAATGTGACATTTTCAAATCGCGGTATACCTTGAAACCGGTAATCGGCCCATGCCTAGTAGTAGTAAAACCTTTTGCCCTTCCGGGTCAAACACCTACCTACAGCAGTAGGAAGGCAACCTATATACACTGAAATCTCTGTAATGTTCACAGCACCACTCAATAGTCAAAATGAGAATAACACATCACCTTTTTAAACACGTTTTGGCTCCTACACTTTACGTTAAAGTTCCCACCATCGAATCTATTTTCATATTCACAAACGGCCTCTAGAAACACTATACTGCCAAACACAAAGTTAGGTTAAATTGTGAATGAAATACAGTACATTGCAACAGCAGTATAAATCCCATTAATTTTCTCCAAATTGAAACCTGTAGACCTTTCAAGATGAACCTACCATGGACTCTGTGGTCCTTAAGTGAGGATATATGCTTCTATAGATGCCACAAATTATGTGTGATTTCAAGGAAAATTCTTTACAAAAATTGTGTATAATAACCAAATCCCCATAACTGTTTAATAACTACATTAGCCATAATCAGATAACCCATACCCATATACAGTATATACATATTTTCTGTTGACTGACATTTCAGAGACTTTAAATATATTCATTTCATTCCATTGTTTCTGTCTTCATATTTCCTCTGTTTATTTCCTGTTCTCTTGGTTTCCTTGGTTCTGGTATATGCTGTTTATTTGTAATACATTGTATTTGGGAGTTACTCATCTGGTTTATCTTATTGTTTCATTTAAAAAAAAAAACAACCTACAATTAGACCATCAACTTCACTCCTTTCACCCCAGCACACCCCATTTATGTATTTTTTGCTCCTAATTGTTTTCTCCTAATTAATTTCTTCCTTCCGTATCCAAAGTAAATGTAACTGGGTAATGTGTTGGGGTTGTGGGATATTAACTCTTCAACAATGCACCTCAAGCAACATAGCCACATGTGTAACAGAGTGACTCATTGAACCCTAAACTGGGTTGTCTGCCTCTGTTCCACTGTTGCTGAGGCATCTGCTCATCAGCTGATGTGCCATGTGGTGTTCCTTTATCACACACTGGCACTGCACAGGTGACTGAGCTTTTATTAAACCATCAGCACCAAGAAGCACAGATAGACATGGTCACTGGAAATCTTGCAATACTGTTACAAATAGTAGACACACTGGGTAAAAATTAAACTCTGGACAGAAGGAAAGCAATATGGGTTGAAATAACATGAAGTATGACACATTTTCAGAAACGAATCCTTAAAGACAGGGAGAGAGCTGAGGAGGAGACAAACTAGAATGGAAAAAAATGCCCTATGACATTTAGACATGAGAACGGATAAAAAAGCTTTGAAGGATAGAGATGTGAAGGATTCACTCAAGCAGACATGGATTTATGTCAGATAAGGACAGAATGACAGTCAGCTCTAAACAGAATAGAAAGGCAGGAGTTCAGGGTGGTTTTGTGTGTGTGCATGTTTATCTGCACCTTCAGACTCTCTGTACTGTTCTTCATGCTGCCACCCTCAGGACTTTTGTGTTGCTTGTCACCACTGAAACACAAGGCGTCAAAACAAAGAACCCCACCAACACAATCTGCGACCAGGCACACCTGAAACAAGCACATAGCACAATATAAGCAGCAGAGAGACAACCTATATTCCCATATAATCATTATACTTTTAAAACATATAAACAAAGTTTGTGGTGTTCTCTACATTTCCTTTTTTAAGAAAAACTGAAATATACTTTACATTTAAAGTATAAAATACTTAAAATTTTAAGTATAAATTTAAAAATTAAATTTTCTCATTATCAGGCTATCAAAGATGTCCCAAATTCCCTTGTAGTTAAGGCCTGTGCTGATGCACAAACACAAGATTTGGCCACCATTTTGCCTACAAGGTTGAGTGGAGATGCTTTACCTTACTGGCTCTCCCTGTCTCCTGACATAAAACAGAACTATGAACTGTGTGTTGCTGCATTAAATTATGTTTTTGGGAGGAAACCATTTTTGCTGGATTTTCAAACTTTTGTGAACGCCCGACCACATATGCCCAAAGAATTTGCTGAACATTTACTCATCATCAGGCTAACAAAGAGTTTGTTCCCTTTCAGTCGGTCACTCTCGACGTCACGTCGGATGACCGACGAATTGGGATCTCGCTTAGAGAGACCAATCTACTTCGAGTGTAAACTAAACGAGCCAATGCACATTGGCATGCGATTATTGCATCCAGCTGCTGCTGATCACAGCGTGAGTATAAGTAGGCAGCAGATGCAGCGCATATTCAGCTTTTCGCTTCGGAGCCGAGCGGTTCTATCGTTCTGCTCCTGACCTTCTACAGTAGTACAAACTACAGCTTGGGACCTGACTCTAGTGCTCACGGCACTACAGCAGGGCCCATTTGAGCCTTTGCAGACGGTTGAGCTGAAGTTCTTTTCGATGAAGACTTTGCTCCTGCTGTCATTGGCCTCCATCAAGAGGGTAGGGGACCTGCATGCATTTTCGGTCAACGATTCGTGCCTGGAGTTCGGGCGTCACCGGCTCGGCTCCTCAGCGAAAACCTGAATATGCGCTGCATCTGCTGCCTACTTATACTCACGCTGTGATCAGCAGCAGCTGGATGCAATAATCGCATGCCAATGTGCATTGGCTCGTTTAGTTTACACTCGAAGTAGATTGGTCTCTCTAAGCGAGATCCCAATTCGTCGGTCATCCGACATGACGTCTCCGTTCCCTCCTTCAGGGGACGAGGGTTACCATATGTAACCGAGACGTTTCTTAGTCAGAACAGATTCACAAAAATTTTGCTTTGCACCATTTGCTCACCAATGAATCCATCGATAGGACGTTTTAATTTACGCCATTGCTTCTGGCCAAAATATGAGTCCATATTCCATAATAGTGTAACTTTATGTGAATTCATTATTTTATTTCACTTTTTGTCAATTTATGGTTTAGAAAGATATTTTGTGCACCTGCCCTTGTCTGATTAAAAGAAGAAACATGAATTATCACCCTGGTAACCTGTGTTTTATTTATATTATCCACGCAGAAGAGACTGGAGCATTCGCAGCTGAAAATAAAGGTTACAGACTGGCAGCAGTTTCTAGAAGTTTCTTAGTTTAGAACTGAGACATTTTTTATTGCACCCTGAAACGTCCTGGTGAGTGCACAGTGAAAAGTCGTCAGTTTAATTGAAGTGGATGACTTTACCACTTGCTTCGTTACAAGTTAAACAGCAACTACTTAGTGAAAATGTCTACCAATTCTCGCATGCTTCCCGCATGTGCTTTGTCCCCTAATGGTAGTGCCGATGATGAATCTGCACCTACAGTGGAACGCAAAGAGTTCAACACAAAGTGCTGATGCACAAACGCACGATTTGGCCATCATTTTGTCTATGAGGTTGAGTGGAGATGCTTTAACTTACTGGCTCTCCCTGTCTCCTGACATACAACAGAACTATGAACTGTGTGTTGATGCATTAAATTATGTTTTTGGGAGGAAACAATTTTTGCTGCATTTTAAAACTTTTGTGTATTTGCAGCAGAGATCACAAACTAGTTTTGGAAGCATTTCCAAATTATGGTGAGTCCATCATTGTCATGGATAGATTTAGACGGTTCGTAGCTGGTCTTGACCCTGTTCTCCAAGCAAAATGTCATGAACATGGCGCTACTAACCTAGAGGACCCTGCAAATAAGCCTGCTGTGGGCTAGCCTAAGGGCCCCCAGCGGGCTACCAGCGCTCATTGGCAAAACGTTGGACCTTTAGCGCTGGCCCTGCACGGGCAGCCCTCACTTAGCCCCAGGAAGCCCTCACTATGCCCACCCAGGGCCCGCACTATTCATCTACAACAATAAATCTGTTTAATAAATAACAATAAATACTTTTTAGCTACTGTAATTTAAGTCTTTGGGAAAAACAGATATTATATATCTGAAATGGATGCAGTCACCACATAACTAATGTCTGTATTGTCAAAAATGTACAGTAGTCAAAGGGATTTCAAATCAATGGATTTATTAAATACAAAATAGAAAACATTAAATTCAGGTTAATACAGCTAATTTAACACTCTGAAAGGGACTACATATTATCTATACAAATATAAAAAATACTACAAGAGAGTGTCCGCAGGGTCTTAAAAAGTATTACAAGTTGATAAATCAATTTAGAGAAAATTAAGACCCTTAAAAAGTATTTAAAAGTCTTAAATGCCATTTTCCAAGGTTTTAAATTTTGTATCATCTTTTCATTATGTATATTTGTCCGAATAGTGGGGTTCTGTGTAGTTTATTTATGGAATACCGTAAGACTTGACGTCATCTGTTACGGTGCTCACTGACTGACTGTGCACCTGCATGATAGCGTGGAGCTTGTTGATCCCGCTCTCACTGAATTTCTGACCATTACCGCATGCTCCCATCCGCTCCTGCGATTTTTGTGTCTGCTCCCGCAAACATTCTAATATTGTATATAATTTTAGCGCATCAGGGTGCCACTAGAGTTCTTACTAGAACCAGGAAGTATGACCATATTTGCCCGGTTCTGTCAACACTGCACTGGCTACCTATTAAACATCGTACAGATTTTAAAATCTTGCTTATTACTTATAAAGCCCTGAATGGTTTAGCACCTCAGTATTTGAACGAGCTCTTGTTACATTATAGTCCTCCACGTCCGCTGCGTTCTCAAAACTCTGGCCATTTGATAATACCTAGAATATCAAAATCAACTGCGGGCGGCAGATCCTTTTCCTATTTAACGCCCAAACTCTGGAATAACCTACCTAACATTGTTCGGGAGGCAGACACACTCTGTCAGTTTAAATCTAGATTAAAGAC
>NW_015551082.1:155612-159680 GCF_001515605.1 Sinocyclocheilus anshuiensis | reverse complement strand
CGAAATTGGGCTGCTTTTAAACTGTTGCCATGGGTTGATTTTCCCCAGTGGGTTAAAGGTTTGAAATATTGCATAATTTACATTTGGTTAAAATGCTTGTACTGAACCATCAAATCAAGCACTCTGTAATCACAGGTAAACTGTCTGATCAGTCAGATGTTTGTCATGAGAAGTGCTCCACAGAACAGCTATGGTTTGCAGACAGTTATAATAGTTGATGTTACAAATACATCTTTTGAATATACTGTGTGAACTTATTGCCTCGTTAGCTCGGAGAGTTTTATTTTCCCTCCTCAATACGTTTTGTCAGTTGTTTTGTTTATTGGTCTAATTCTTGTTTCTTGGGTTGCATTGGTTAGTCACTCAATTAATTAGCTTGTGCTTCGTTCCCCCCTTCTGAATTATGTTGTATTTATAAGGAGTTATCACAAAGTCTGTTTAGTTGTGCTATCTTACAATTAATATTTAGTAAATGTAAGTTAAAGTGTTGCCGATATAACGGGTTAAAACTTGGAGTGGCGACGAGGTCTTAAAATGTTTGGAAAGAGTCTTAAAAAAGGTCTTAAAAGGTATTAAATTTAACTCCATGATTCCTGTATATACCCTGTACAAATTAACATAAAAATAAAAAAATACCAAATTATTACTTTGACCTCTGCTGAAAATGTGTTTTGATGTGCTAAAGTATTCATTGGTAAAGCTCAATCTTCCCCCAAAGTCTCTCAACTAGTCAGAAGACGGTGGTGGCGCTCCTTTCGTCCACCCGCTCTGTCTCTTGAATTCCGCAACCACACCTTTTTCTCAATCTCAACTTCAGAATAAGAAGGACTTGACTGAAAGGGGTATTTTCAAACAGCCTCTGAAAAGCAAATTGGCCTATATCAGGGATCCTCAAATCTGGCTCAATAAACTCACTTTCCTGCAGAGTTTAGCTCCAACTTTGATCAATCTCACCCACCTGTGATTTCCTAATGATCCTGAAGACACTGATTAGCATACTCAGATGAGTTTGATTAGGGTTAGAGCTAAACTCTGCAGGAAAGTGTGAGCCAGATTTGAGGATCCCTGGCTGATATGAAACAACAGTTTCTGAAAAGGTGTCTTTTGGTTTGGGCCATTCCAGTTCAATTGAGTGATTAAAGAATGGCCAGTCAATGTTAGTATTCTCCTAGTTGCATTACAGGGCTGCCTACACAAAACCTGCATGGGCCTGTAAGGATCCACCCGCCGGCCCTAAAAGCGGAGTCCAGTGACCTGTTTGAAGGTTTAATGCGTGTTCGGTCTTTTACTTGCGCTTCTACAAAGTTCACTAAATGTATCAGGATTTAGTTTCAACACAGTCTAGCTCCGTGTTTAATCTGACTCCAATTTCAAGTGATCATTAAATTTGGCCAATATTTCTAATTAAAAACTGATCACAAATATCGATTGTATATTAATTTAGATATTTGATTATTCAAGCTCTTCCAATATATTCAATTGTTCGTTCATTGGAGACCTAATGTCTCATTTAAGTCTCACGTTGGCCTTACGTGGATCTTACGATCACAAATTCGCCAGTCTGCTTTTAGTCAAAGGGTGCAGATCGATTAATACTGTTTGTCCACCACCTGCTGCTTGCTTATGACAAAAAATGTCTTTTCCCATACAACTTGCTAACATCAGCGATAGACAGAAATCAGAAGGTCTCCGATGACATGCCTACTGCTCCTATTATTCATGAGTCTTCAGTTTGACCTATCCTGACCATAGATTTACGGTAACAAAAGCCTCCTCACAATTTACTAGTCATAATGATTCAGGAGATCATTAGAGTTCAGAATAAATTAGGAGAGTTCAGAATAAATCAAATATAACAATTTATTATTAGTCAGGTAAAATTGTATCATGCCAATTACATAATGAAACAATTAGAAGCCAATTTAAAAAGAATAATGCAATTGTGAATCACATTGTAGCCATGTGGCAACCCTGCTCCTGTACATAAACACTGTAGCTATATGGGGAATAGCCAAGTGTTCCACGTAGGAGACAGACAAATTTAACATAGTCACACATGTAACAGTTATCCTAATTTAACACAAGACACATGGTCTAGAATGCATAGCATCTACAACCTTTTACCTAAGCATTTCAAAGAACACTTACAGCAAAGCAATCGTGTTTTAAAGAATAAACTTAACTAGCCTATGTGCACATGTAGTAGCACAAACAACTATACAGTGTGTTTTATGAGCACAATGTGTTTAACACAATCACACTTTTGAATAAAAAAATAAATGCATACCTGACAGCAGAGAGACACACAGCAGTATGTGAGTTCTAGTGCAGAGCTCCAGATTAACATACGCTGTGGGGGTTTTCTGGCTACAGAATCCCCATGACTGATTTGCAACTTTCCCTTAAAAACTACCAGAACAAAAGGGCCATAAACATTTATTCTCGGCCCAAAAAACACACTGGGCTATCATTGGATTAATGCGGGCAGTCCCATAGTGTGGGCTGCTCACAGAGAGCCCACCGTGAGCCCAAAGCTGTGGGCCTTGCCTGGGCAAGTGGGCCTGTTTAGGTTTGGTGTGGGCCGGACCTAGCCACTGTGCCTGCAAAAAGCCAGCATGGGCCCCACAGGAGCATGTTTGCAGGGGAAACCTTAGCCATTGTTTGAAAGTGAGAATGGGCACAAGAAGTTCTCAGACTAGCGCCTCTCCCCCCAGTCAAAAGACTGGCCTGTCACCAAATTCATCTACAGTACGACCTTACCTAGTGAACTGCTTTCAGCTATGGTGTCCACAAAGACCACAGCACCTGGAGACATTTCTTTTGAAGTCATGACTGCAGTAAAGCAGGATTTGTTTTTCCTTACTCCACCTACCGAGACGGTGACAGACATCGATACTAAGGAGATTGACCCGTGAGCCCATCTCCACATCATCGAGATCATCACATCAGCGCTTCTCCACCTCATCGTGTTCATCACGTTAGCCCACCTCAACCTCATCGAGATCATCACACTAGCCTGTCTCCCGTAATAAAAGCATTAGCAATTAATCGCAACATGAAAATTTGATACCGGCATATCCCTAGTCTCCACATTATGCTGCTCAATATGCCAGCCTTACTTCTCTCGTCGTAACCAACGTGTCAGCTCAACCTCACCTCACCATGATCGTTATGGCCGCCCAACCTCTGATCATCAATTACATCATGCTTTCCATCATCAGGATTGTCATACGAAAGAATGGCCCTCCAACAAGTTCTCAAGTCAAGTCAAGTCACCTTTATTTATATAGCGCTGTTAACAATACAGATGGTGTCAAAGCAACTGTACAGCATTAATTAGGAAAATAGTGTGTCATTAATGCAAAATGACAATAGTAAACACTCAATTTTCAGTTAAAGGCAGTTCATCATTGCAACACTTCCCCTTTACCTTTTGGACGTGGCTCATGTTTATAACAGTAATCTTGGGGGGTAGACTCATTTAAAAGAATGTAATCATCAGGTTTTAGCCAGGTTTCTGTCAAACAGAGCACATCTAGGTTATGATCAGTGATCATATTAGTGATCACTTAGACATCTTGCCATTGAGTGATGACAGTCTGCTATGTATCTCATCACCACGGTAGGCAGGGAGGGGACCAGAACACATTACAGTGTCTGACATCGTACTTGCAAGTTCACACACCTCTTTAATGTTATTTTTAGTGATCTCTGACTGGCGAAGTCGAGGCTCCCGGTAAACATTGGACTATGGTGGCTGGTGTCTCTATTTTCACGTTCCGTACAATAGAATCGCCAATAACTTGAGCACTTTGATCAGGTTTCTCAGTGGGTGCGTCACTGAGTGGGGAGAACTTGCTTGATGTTTTGATCGGAACGGAAGAGCGGTGTTTTGACCACTTTTCCACGACATTCTAATTTATTGAGATGCACCTGTATGTTGCCCTGATGCCATAGTCACCCAGTTGCCCTGCTGTGGAGGCTCTGTAACCGGAAACGAACAATGTACAGGACTCCCTGAGCTAGTCGCATCCAAAGCCGTATCTAGAGCCCTACCATTCTTACTAT
>NW_015551082.1:115995-153528 GCF_001515605.1 Sinocyclocheilus anshuiensis | reverse complement strand
CAGTCTGTGATGATTTGGGGTGCAATGTCATCTGCTGGGGTTGGTCCATTGTGTTTTTTGAAAACCGACGTCACTGCACCCGTTTACCAAGAGATTTTGGAGCACTTCATGCTTCCTTCTGCTGACCAGCTTTTTGAAGATGCTGATTTCATTTTCCAGCAGGATTTGGCACCTGCCCACACTGCCAAAAGCACCAAAAGTTGGTTAAATGACCATGGTGTTGGTGTGCTTGACTGGCCAGCAAACTCACCAGACCTGAACCCCATAGAGAATCTATGGGGTATTGTCAAGAGGTAAATGAGAAACAAGAGACCAAAAAATGCAGATGAGCTGAAGGCCACTGTCAAAGAAACCTGGGCTTCCATACCACCTCAGCAGTGCCACAAACTGATCACCTCCATGCCACGCCGAATTGAGGCAATTAAAGCAATTAAAGCAAAAGGAGCCCCTACCAAGTATTGAGTACATGTACAGTAAATGAACATACTTCCAACAATTCTGAGCCAAAATCATCACAATTAAAAGAACCAAAGACTTAAACTACTTCAGTCTGTGTGCATTGAATTTATTTAGTACACGAGTTTCACAATTTGAGTTGAATTACTGAAATAAATGAACTTTTCCACGACATTCTAATTTATTGAGATGCACCTGTATGTTGCCCTGATGCCATAGTCACCCAGTTGCCCTGCTGTGGAGGCTCTGTAACCGGAAACGAACAATGTACAGGACTCCCTGAGCTAGTCGCATCCAAAGCCGTATCTAGAGCCCTCACATTCTTACTATCCTCAATTAAAGTTTGGATGCGTGTCTCTAATTCTAAAACCTTCTCTGTCAGCCTAGCTATTTCCCTGCATTTATCACATGTGAATCCCTCGTCGCTGACAGAGAGAGCTAAACTATACATGTGGCAAGCGGTGCATACAATAGCGGGAGAAGAAGCCATTACTCACCGTGATTGATGAATGATTCTGACTTACCACTGTTGTTTGGTGAACTCGTGAAAAAACGGAGCAAGAGAGAGAAAAGAAACGGAGCGAGAGAAAAAAAGAAATCAGCAATAGATGCAAATGCGAATGACAAGCTAACCGGCTAATGAATGCTAATGCGCTGCACTTGCGGTTTTAGAATAAAAGTGAACGATCAAATTAATCAGATTAGTTTGATATATAATATCAGAAATAAGGTGGGAAAGTTATATTTTATCACTTTAAACAACAGAGAGTGATAGTAAGATTCAACAGAAAAGCGGAGCTACACGGAGCTAAAGAGGCGAGAGAAATGGTCTACGATCTTCTATTGACCATCTACCCTCGCCTGGTGATCACCATGTCATTGATGAACCTGGGAAACGGCTGGTAGAAGATACTATGAGCCAGGTATCTGCTGAGCCTATTCAGAAATCCTTTCTCTTGGCAAAATCAGTGACTAATGACTATCTTGCCACTCTGGGTATGTTGCCTATTACTATTAGGCTAGGTGAGGAAGTGTTTTCACATGATGTTCAGGTGGTTCGGAATGTTACACAGCCAGTTATCCTTTGGGTGGGATTTTCTTACCAAATATCATGCTGCAATTGACCTCACAGAGAATCATTTAAAATTGTGGAACTTGACTGTTCCTCTCCTGCATTCGCAAGAAATAGTCCTTCTTAGGAGTAGTGCTGTGACTTTAGGGCCCATTCTGGTCCCTGCCAAGTCACAAATTAACATTTTGAAAAAACTTCAGTCCAACATTGGCGGAAAAAAGTTCACATGCAATTATGTTGGACTCTTAGACCCTGAAATTCAGTCGGTACCTGGTCTTTTTGTGGAACCTCTGTAAAAGCAGGTGTGACTTGTGTTCGAGCCATGAATCTGACAAATGAGGATTGCCATATTCCCTGTGGCACAAGGCTAGGTGAGTTTCATTCCTTAGTCACTCAACCAGGTGAAGAGTACACAATTACAATGCTGGAACCCACAGTAGCTCAGATACAGACTCATATGGCACTTTTCCACTGCGTGGTACGACTCGGCTCGGCACGGCTCAGTACGGCATGGTTCGGCTCGGCACGGTTTGCGTTTCCACTGCAGTTCAGTACCGCTTTAGAGTGGGCGGGATTATTCACATGTCGTTATAGTTGCACCGCCTCTACTGCCGCGACTCCTAAAAAAAACTTTTTAATTCCACGTCGCCCTATCAAGCTCTCGCTGGATCCGCTCCTCTGCTTTCAACGAGAGGATCGTCTGTTCTTCCACAACAGACAACCAAAAAAAGGTGCGCTCGTTCAAAACAGTTGCGTTCAATCCTTTGCTGGCTGTGCTGATTTAAATCTAGCGGTTCTTTTGTGTTTGTGTCACAAGTTCAGTGACGCAGGTAGTGACGATTCTCTCCGGCCAATCCGTGATCAGCAGAGTTTACACGTCACGTTTTGGTAACGGTACGGTTCACTTGGAACCCCAACTGAGGTGGTACTAAAAAAAGTACCAGGTACCAGGTACTGTACCCAGTGGAAAACCCCCCAAAAGTGAACCGTACCGTGCCATACCATGCAGTGGAAAAGCGCCAACATTGAACCCTGTCCAAAACCTAAAGTAGACCTCAGTTAGTCTGCGCTGGACAGAGAAGAACAGAGTCAGCTAGAGACTCTGATTTCCAAGTACTCAGATGATTTTAGTGCAGATGATTATGACTATGGTTGTACTGATTTGGTCAAGCATACCATCCGTACTTTGGATGCACAGCCCATTAGGCAGAGTGCAGATGATTATGACTATGGTCGTACCGATTTGGTCAAGCATACCATCCGTACTTGGGATGCACAGCCCATTAAGCAGAGGGCTTATAGAACATCACCACACATTCGAGCTGAGATAGACAGGAAAGTTCAGCAGCTCCTTTCCCATGATGTAATTGAGGAAAATTGTAGTCCTTGAGCTTTACCATTCTGTACAGGGAAGGTAAGCAGCATAGTAATGCTGATTCTTTGTCGCGGCGTCCTAGCTCACCTGTAACTGAAAAAAAAAGCAGTGCAGTATGTAATTTACAGCAATACCACAGCTGAAAAAGTCTGCTTTTCTTCTGAAGTGCCACTGGTTTGTAAAGTTCTTCCTGACATGAGTCTGACAGTTGAATTTGGCTGAATTACAAGCTCAGCAAAAGGCTGACTTTTGTCTTAGTACTGTCATGGACTGGAAAGAGAATGGCAATCAAAGACCCCCGTTAGGCAGACTGAAACATTCCCCTGCCACACTGAGGAAACTCTGGTATGAATTCCCTAAATTACCAGTCCAAGAGGGTATATTAGCCCATAGCCCACCTGGTTGCCAAGTAGTCTTGCCTGAGGTACTCATTCTAACAGCTAAGTGTTTTCATGGGGAGGAGTTTAGTGGTCATTTGAGTGCCAAGCATACTTTATTGAGAGCCAAGAAAATATGCTATTGGCCTTACATGTCCCGCGATATCCAGAAATTATGTGCTGAATGTGTATCCTGTCAGTCCTGTGCTTCTACCACTCCTCATGAAAGGGCCCCGTTACAGTCAATTTATGCAGAAAGACCATTCCAAAGAATTGCCGCTGACATCAGTGATCTACCTATTACTTCACTTGGGAATAGGTATGTTTTAGTTGTGATTAATTATTTTACCCGTTTTGTCAGTTTGTACCCTCTGAAAGATCAGCGTGCAACAACTGTAGCACAGTGCATTTTTGAGGATTACATTAAGCAGCACAGGTTCCCTGAGATAATTCATACGGACCAAGGTAGACCGTTTGAGCCAGATTTGATTAAACATCTGTGCAGTCAACTGGACATTGAGAAAACCTGTACCTCTCCCTACCTGCCAATATCGTTCTGAACTGTAGTCCTTCTGTCTCTTCCTGTACGCCAGGCACCCCTGCAGACTATGCTTGTGATGTGACCACACGTTTGTCGTGTGCTTTCAAAGATGCTGCTGTGCAGTTCACTGCAGCTAAACTTAATCAGAAATGGCAGTATGACAAAAAGACATATTTCCACCCACATAAGCCAGGTGACTTTGTATTTTTGGATGACCCAGCTCAAAAGCAGAATAAACTGGCTCCTAAATGGAAAGGGCCATACAAACTTTTGAGGAGAATGGACAAAGATGACAGCCCTGGTGTAACTTTTGAGATTACAGATCCAAGAAATCCACAGTCAAGAAGGTGGGTGGTTCATCACAATCGCCTAAAACCTTACAAGGATCTTTCGATGGATTTGCCTGGCAGTTCCCCTCCGGGCTCTGAGCCTCCTGTGGTTAGTAGTGCTGAGGCCCCTTCTTCAGTTCCCCTCACTGCGTTGTCAGGTGCTTTACCCTTTCGACCTTCTACACCACCGTATGTGCCTAACCAAACTAAGGGTGTGTTCACACTTGTAGTTTGGTTCGTTTGATTCATTTGGTCCGGACCAAAAATGAAAAACAGCTTGAATGACGTATATATTGTGACGGAACTTACCGAACACCCCAAACAAAAGGTGTGTTAGACAATGTGGGTGTATGATATCAAAGCATCCATTAACCGATCGGTCTGCTCAGAGCCGCTTTAAGTCGAACACTGCTAATGCCGTCTGCTGGACTAAGCGCGCTCATTCTTGTGTGTACATATAATTTTATTTTCACCACCTGCAAACTCACAAGGAGATCATAAAAGGTACTTTACCTCATCGTTGCTCCACGTTTGCCCTCTGCTCATTTTGTTTTGGTTACACCGTGTTGTCAAATCATGTTGCATAGCGTCGCATCTTGTCATTACTTCCTGTTTTTGGTTCATTTAGAAGTATTTGGTCTGTGTTACGTTCATATTTCATTCGAACCGCACCAGAGTTCGTTTGGAAGCGGACCGAGACCCATCTTTTTAGCGGTCTTGGTCCGCTTGTTTGGTGTGCACCTGGGTTCGGATGGCAGCGTTCACACTTACTCAAACGAACTGCACTAACAGAGCAATCGCACCAGAGTTCATTTTAATTGAACCAAACATGACAAGTGTGAACACACCCTAAAAAACAGACTACTACTAATGCAAGGGCTGACTGTTCAAATCCAACTGCTTTGTTGTCTGAACCTAACATTGTGCCACATTTCAGTGGTCCCCCCTGGGCCCTAAAAGGTCCCGGACAGGGCTATATTGCCTTCAGCGAATGCACCTCAACTGAACCGTAGTGGCCGCATGGTTAAAAAAACCCCTGAAAAGTTTAAAGATTTTGTTTGTTGATGAGTTATGTACATATTGGTTGTCTGTGCATGGTGCTTTTACTGTACAGTATAATGCACATGAGTTTTCAAACAGTGTTGTGTTATAGGAGTCTGATTCAGTGCAGAGGATCCATTGGTGAGAAAGTAATGTAATGCTACATTTCTTCAAATCTCTTCGGATGAAAAAACAAACTCTATCTACATCTTGAATGGCCTGAAGGTGAGTAAATTTTCAACAAATGATCTTTTTTTGAGTGAACTATTCCTTTCATTGCATGCTGAAGCTTTATTTTTAAGACCAGTTTAGTTGAATTATTGACTTTATTCTTTATTCTTGACTCCTGCAACACATCATCAGGCTGGTGATATCATTCTGAAGGTAAAACTGATAAATATGTTTGTCTTTATTGATGAACCTATAATTATTTTTATGTTAAGGTAGATAACCTAGAAATAGCTAATATTACAATTCTAAACCGCAATTTTCAATCTGGTTTCCGACCGCATCACAGCACAGAGACGAATATAAACCTAACAGACCACTCAGATCATTAGGATCGAGTCAGTTAGAAATACCAAGGGTTCACACAAAACAAGGGGAGTCTGCTTTTAGTTATTATGCCGCCCGCAGTTGGAATCAACTTCCAGAAGAAATGAGATGTGCTAAAACATTAGTCACATTTAAATGCAGACTCAAAACTCATCTGTTTAGCTGTGCATTTACTGAATGAGCACTGTGCAATGTCCGAACTGATTGCACTATATTTCATGTATAATCATTTTCTATTCTTAACTTTTTAAATTCATTTTAAACCTCTTAAATCAATTTTTTTTATCATTTTCAAAGTTTTTAAATTCCTTGTTTTATTGTTGTGATTTTTTTCTTTTCTTTTACGTAAAGCACTTTGAATTACCATTGTGTATGAAATGTGCTATATAAATAAACTTGCTTTGCCTTGCCTATACTATCTAGACTAAATAAATGTAAAACAATTTAATAGATTGTTTTAAATGCTACAAGTGAATTTAGGTTTGTAACATTATAGTGTGCAGTGTGAAAATTAGATATTAATTTTAAGATAATTTAACAGTGTTATTAAATTAGCAGTGTTATCCACCAATAACCCATAAGTTTACCTGTCCTGTGAAGCCCACACCTTCTGCTGACTGAAGGAAGTTTTTGTAAACTTGATTGGCCTGAGCAATGACCGCTGCTACAGCATTCTGGTAATGAGGGGCAGCGATGGCCAGAATGGGAAGGGAAGCCAGTGGCAAGTGATCCACACTGCTGGACACGCAGGTTTCATCATAGCTGTATGGATTCAAACTACAAGAAGACAAAATTAGATAATCCACAGAATGATGTTTGAATAGCTAACCTCCAAGTCCTCATACAGTAAAGTTTTTTTTTTGCTTTAAACAAACATGTTTAAATCCAAACACCTATATATATATATATATATATATATACATACACACATATACATACACATACACATATATCATAAACATACCAATACATATAAAGGTACATATACATCCAAACCCCTTATACATACACATTGTACATGTCCACTCCAACTGTGTACAGTATACTCACAAATTCTTGAAGGCATATATATTTACAACCCACATATGTCTTTATTAAGATACTTGACAGTGAAATAATTTAACTAATTAAAACATAGAATATACGAATACAAGAATTTACTAGTGACTATTACACCTCTTATCTCTCAGGATACTGCTTGTTCCCTTAACATTAACGTAAGCAGGAACTAAGCAAAGGTGGCAATACAGTAACCTAATTGTCGGATATCTTATAGCTCTTTGTTGAAAAATTAACAAGCAATATATATAATTATAAAATTATTTAAAACACTCAGAGTGCACCCCTAATCTTGACCCCTATGCCAATAAGAAGTTATAAATCAAAATTGTTAATTAAGGATTTTGAGTTCCATATTCTTGAAAATATTGTTTATATCTGATATCTTATATTTCAGCTCTTCTAGGGGTAACACATAACTTAGGTCTCTTAGCCAAACTTCGAATACAAGCAAGGATTCAGACTTCCATTTCTGTAAAACTGCCTTTTTTGCTAAGATCATGCATAAAGAAACAGTTTGTGACACATATTTACTTCCTATATCTCAGGTGGCAAATCGATTTTATATGCTTCTGAAATAAATCTGAATATACTTTGCCAGAATAGTCTAATTTTATGAGATGTCCAAAATAAATGAGACAACGTGCCTTCTGAGATTTTACATTTGTTACATATTGAGGATACATTTGGGAAAATCTAATGTAGTTTGGTCTTCGAATAATGAAGTCTGTAAATTACTTTGAATTGAATCACACTATGCCTTGCGTTAATAGAGCATTCATGAATTTCATTAAGACAGTCTTCCCATGACTCGCTAGACAATTCTATACCAAGTTCCTTTTCCCATTCTTGCCTAATATGATCAGTGTTTACATTCACCTTATCCAGTAGTAAAGCATAAAAGAAAGAAACAGTACCTCGTTCTATTGGACTGAGATTACATATAATTTCAAGAGTTTGATGTATAGCCATGTTTTCAAAACCAGTGAAATGTTTCCTAGTAAAATCTCTAATTTGTAAATACCGGAAAAAATCTGTAGATAAAAGATCATATTTCAATTTAAGTTGATTAAATGAGCAAAATGTATTATCAATATATAGATCTCTTATGGAAATTAAACCCTTTTGCTTCCATTGGGAGAAAACCTTGTCTTGTAACCACGGGTAAAGGCGAGGTTTTTACAAATTGGGCTGTCCAAATATATATGTGGAAGATCCAAAAATGATTTAATCTGTTTCCAAAACTTTAGAGAGTTATTTATTACCATATTTTCATTATAAAAACTTGACTCATTTTTTATTGGACTATTCAACAAAGCCTCTAAAGATGTTGTCCTACAAGAAGTTCTTTCTAACCAAACCCATTCTGGTATCTCCACTTTATTTTCTGGAGTTTGTCTCCACCAAGAAAGGAATTGTAAATTAGCGGCCCAGTGGTAACATCTGAAGGAAGGAAGACTGAATCCTCCTCCTGCTTTGGGCTTACATAGATGTTTTTTTAGATATTCTGACAGCTTCATAATTCCATATAAAATAAATAATTATACACTTGAATTTTGTAAATAGTTTCACCGGTATCAGAACTGGAATGGAACAAAATAAAAAAAAAAATCGAGGAAGCATTACCATTTTGATTGCATTGATCTTTCCTGCCATAGACATAGGTAAAGTCCTCCAAAATGTTATATTATCTTTTAGCTGATTCACTTTCACATGCCAGTTCACCTTTAGAAGTGCATCTGCCTTTCTTGTGATTATGATTCCTAAATGTTTAAATGAATTATGAGCAATTTTAAATGGTATACAATTTTTTAAAAATTGTCAATATCCTCAGTTAGGGGCATTAACTCACTTTTATCCCAATATATTGTAAAACCTGACAGTTTATTAAATGATGCTAAAAGCTTCAAAAGAGGTGGAATAGACAATTCTGGCTTTGCTATATATAATAGTACATCATCTGCATATAAAGATATATATTGGGGTCTATCATTAATTAAAATAGGGGCAATTTCAACATTCTGCCTGACACTATATGCCAAGGGTTCCATCGCTAGTGCAAATAGGGGGAGAGAGGACAGCCTTGGCGTGTTCCTCTGTATAGTGGGAATGAGGCTGAAAATGTAAAGTTTGTAAGGACCGAAGCTTTTGAATTAGCATACAAAATATTAACCCACTGAATTAATTTGTCCCCAAATCCAAATCTTTTTAGAGTTGCGAACATATAAGGCCATTCAATTTGATCGAATGCACGTTCTGCATCTAAGGAAATCAAACAAGCTTTTATTGTATGTTTTGTATATATTATATTATAAAGACGTCTCAAGTTTGATTGTTTGTGCCGATTTGGCATAAATCCTGTCTGATCTTGATGTATGATTGAACATATATACTGTTGCATCTTTTAGCTAATACCTTGCTAATGATTTTTTCCTCTATTGGAATAAGAGAGACAGGATGTCACATTCCAACTCAGAAGCCTTACTGTGCCTTTTCTGTGTGTTTGATCTATTCTAAATATTTATATAAAAGTAGTTATTTTTTCTGATATCCAATGCAAGTTTAATTTTTACCAGGCCTTTCGACCGAACCATAACTATACCCCCTTCCCAAGAACAAATCAGAACAAGAGTATACAAACAAAAAAACCTTATTCCCCCCCACCCTTTCCCATCAGTCAAATGACTTAGCTCCACGTTACTGCCGGATCACTCACCACCGATGCAAAGTAATGTTCCATGTCCCCCGAAAAAAAAAGAAAGAAACAAATTAATAAAATCTTCCTCCGTTAAGATAGAATAAACATGAATAACCTGTTTTATGAACCTCCTAATTGTCCATAATGTTCACTATTATTTCAATAAAAAAGTTTTGACAAAGTCTTATTTAGTTCAATCTGAACTGTTCCTTCCATTTAGTCCACAGCCAATTGTCCACGACTCGTGACAAGTAGATTCCAGCCTCCTCTGGTGTGTCAAATGATTAGTCTCACCTTCTTTTTCGGTCACGATGAGTGTAGATGGGAATTGAAACCCAAGATTTTTGAATTTTTTCTTTATTTCGGCAAATCGGGACCTCTGCTTCAACACATCCGAGGTCAAATCTGGTAAAATGTGCACCCTTTTCCCTTTGTATTCTAGAGATTTCTCTCTGGCCAGCTTCATGATTAACTATTTCGTTTGGTAATGATGTACCCTGATGACAAACGCTCTTGGAAGATCATCTCTCGGTCTTCGCTGAGCCCTGTGCGCATGATCAATCTGGATAGGTTTGATGAAGTTTTTGGAACCCAGCAGTTTTGGAAGTAATTCCACTATAAACTCGTAGGTCTGCTGTTTTCTTCCTTCTCTGCAACTCCCATCAGCCGAATTTTGTTGTGCCTGGAACAGGACTCGAGGTCTTTACATTTATCTCTGAGTCTCTTACACTCATCCAGTAGTTCTGCACACTGTTTTCTATGCACGTCAGATGGGTTTCTCGGTTCATAGTAGCCTCTTCGATCGTCGTGACTTTTTCTGCCATGGATGTCAGCGTTGATCGTAGCTCAGTCAGTGTATGTGTGAACGTGTCGAATTTTTGGCTAAATGAAGCATTAAGGGCTGTTATGGTGTCATGATGTCTTGAGTGATAGGAGAAGTTGTGCTAAGAGAAGTTGCGCTAGCGTTAGCGCCGGTTGGCCTCGGCTCCCCCGTAGCATTCCTCGAGGCCTTGCCCTGATCGTCGGCCTCTTCATGTAGTTTATCGTCTTTTTTCAAATGTTTTGGCATTGTTGTGGTTTTATTAACTACTTGACTTACTTCTGAACAACTTTAATGGTTAAATGTTAAATTTCAGATTCATTCATTATGAAATTATTTGGAGTATTAGCGGAGCTTAGACGAAAGCGGCTTTCTCCATGCGAACCGGAACCCCCTCCTACAGTAAAGTTTAAAGTTCTAATTTTCTGTATTGTGTCACTAGAATGTCCCCTAGCACCCTTTTTCATTTTTTTTTGTCTTATCTAGGTTCTATGCTCTTGTTGTTTTGAGTTCCTGTTTCCTGTCATGTTAATTTTGCTCACTTGCCCCATGTGATGATGCAAAAGTGGATAGTGTTATGTAATTATTGCTGGGGAGCATCTGACTAATGTATTTGTCTAGCAGCTTTCTCAGACTCTATTATTCAATGCAATTTCATGGCTGTGCAGTACGAGTTCAATTTACCAAAAAGAAGAGCTATATACTCACAAATCAGTTGGACTACTCTGTTCATGCTGTATGTGTTTGATTTACTGAAAAGAACCTACTCATTAGAGTAATTTGTTCAGGAATTGGTTGGATTACACTGGTCATGCTGATTCAATAAAAAGAGCCAGCTCATGAACATTGTATACTGTATGAGCTTGATTCACTAAAAAGAACTAGCTCATATCTGTAAAATGCAATAACACTGTTAGCACTAGATAACACCGTATACTGTGTATCTTAGACCTGACTAAAGCATACTTTGATACAAGTTTTGTTAAATTTAATTGCAGAAATCATTTGTTGGTCATCATTCCTCTGCAGATGCCACTTGGTTTGATATTTTGTTATCTAATGCAATATAACTCATACCTTTCAGTAGAGGTTTAGGTGTTTACTGTATATAATATTTGGGGCCATAGACCTGATGTTTTTCACTGTCGTTATACTGTACGTACATCTGTCTGCATTTGCCTGATATTAATGTCATGAATGATATGTTGATACTCTTATTAGTCTTTGCTGTTTGATATGCAGATTGATTTAGATGTATTATTAGCTAAATGTGCTTTAAGACCCAGTTCAGAGGTGGAGATCTGGTCGTCCCTTAGGAAATAGGAGTCTCTTTATCAGAAAGAACTGAATGTCTAATTAGCATACTAAAGCTCCTCTATCTTTAATCAGGCCAGTTTCCTGTCACAGAATGTGGTGGTTTGATTAATATCGCGGCACTCCGCCATGGTGCTGTTAAAACACTTTTAATGTTTTTCTTAAGTCTATTTCATCAACAGCATTGGAAGTTTCAGTCAGACACAGAATGATTGCTAAATAGGTGACTCCTTCAAAACAGATGAACAAAGTAATTAAATTAAGGTAAGAAATAAAACCTGAAAAAAAAGTTGGATGCCTTGCGCATGCTAATCAAGCCCTTTTTATGACTTGAGCAATGAAGGCTTAGGCTCTGTATATTTGATAAACAAAATCATTGTAATGATTGTCTGGAAATTCCCCTCAGCTCAGAAATGGAAAACCAGCAAGAGGCTACAAAGAAAATTTCCAAATGTCATCATGTAAAATTCATTGTGTTTTGACAGGGTATGTGGCCTTGTGTGCTCCTGCTCTAGTGTTCTGACAGAGGCACAGGATTCTGGCACATTCGACCTCTCTGTTATGATGTTTTATAAGAAGCGCTATGCATAACCTTTTATGCCTAATTTAATGGAAGTAAATTGTGGTTCTCTGGGAACAACCGATTGCTTGAAATATAACATTTTCCATTATGGTTCCAAAGTGCTTCTACGTTGTTTACGTCTTGATAAAGCATTTTCATTCTCAAGTTTCTCTGATCTAAAATGTTCATGCTGGCAGCATGACTCCAAAGAGCAGATCAATAGGTTCATTTAACTGTCAGTTAGAGCTGAGAATATAATTTGAGAATTTAAATGGTCAGATGAAAGCTTTTGATTCTGGAATCATGGCGTCTCACACAGTCAATAAAGGGTAATAGGCTTGTATTGGGATTGGCACCTTAAGGAATTTAACAATTCCCTTTCCATTAACAATTCTATGTAGTAGTTTTGCACACAAAAAAAATGGAGGGGGGGGGGGTGAATGTTACTCTATCTTTTTACAAGCTGTCATATCAACAACCATTTAGTAAGTGTACTGATTTAAATTATTAGTCTTAAGTATAACATGTAAGCTATGTGTGTTTAATTCAATAAAAAGAACCACGTTTGTTTGGGAATTGGCTGAAGAGTGTAATGATTCAGTCCACTGAAGGCGAGCATAGTGAGAACCCATGTGCAGTTTTATTTACAAGTGATCCAAACAATAAACGAAGACTTGACTAGACTTGACTTGACTTGAACAGACTTAACTAGGCATGAACAGACTTAACTCACCGACAGCAGATTACAACATCAATACACAACAAAGAACAATGGGAACATGAGGGCTATTTGTACCAAACAAAAAGGGTCACATGACACAAACCAACCAATGGACAAACAGAACTGAGTACCACATGACAAGACCATAAACCAATAAGCACAAGACACATGACTAAAACAACCAATCAGAACATAACACACAGACAAGGGAATGAATCAGTCCACTGAAGGCGAGCGTAGTGAGAACCCATGTGCAGTTTTATTTACAAGTGATCCAAACAATAAACGAAGACTTGACTAGACTTGACTTGACTTGAACAGACTTAACTAGGCATGAACAGACTTAACTCACCGACAGCAGATTACAACATCAATACACAACAAAGAACAATGGGAACATGAGGGCTATTTGTACCAAACAAAAAGGGTCACATGACACAAACCAACCAATGGACAAACAGAACTGAGTACCACATGACAAGACCATAAACCAATAAGCACAAGACACATGACTAAAACAACCAATCAGAACATAACACACAGACAAGGGAATCACATGACAGAACATGACTGAGGCTTAACTACAAAATAAAAGACATGAAAACAATGAACAAGAAACAATACCCAAACACCACATTACATTTCCCCCCTCTAAGGGCGGCTCCAGACGCCGAAACAAAATCCAAAAAGTCCAGGAGGGTGGTGGAGTGGAGGCGGAACTGGGGGAGGGACGGAGGGCCAGGCCCGTGAAGAGGAACAGGACCAGGAGTGTGGAGCAATGGCGGGCCTGGAGCTAAGAGCAGTGGTGGACCAGGATCATGGGGCAATGACAGACAATGGAGCAGAGGGGGACCTGGGCCGTGAAGCAGTGGCAGACTGTGGAACACTGGAGTACCTGGGCCACGGATCAGATCCATAGGAGCATGGAGCCATGGCGGAGCCAGCAGAGTGGGGAGCCATGGCGCTGCAGGCAGAGCGGGGAGCCATGGCAGAGCAGGCCGAGCGGGCAGCCATGGCGGAGCAGGCAGAGCAGGACGGCCGAGTGATGCCGGCAGAGCAGGGAGACATGGCGGAGCAGAGACATGGACAGACCACTTGACTCTGACAGAGCAGGCAGAGAATTCTTGAACGGCCTCCTTGGCCGTGGCAACACAGACTGTGAGTTCGTGAACGGCCTCCATGGCCGTGGCAGGACAGACAGTGAGCGGCCACATGAGCGGCCTCCTTGGCCGTAACAGGACAGACAGCGAGTTCATGAGCATCCTCCTTGGCCGTGACAGAGCAGACTGTGAATTCAGAAGCGGACGCCGCCACCTCTGGAGGCACTGGAGCAGATTCGTGGACAGGAGAGGCCTCTGAGGCCCGATTCTTGGACATGAGAGGCCTCTGGAGCAGACTCGTTGACAGAAGAGGCCTCTGGGGCAGACTCATGGACAGGAGAGGCCTCTGGAGCACAGTGTGAAGCCCATATGCTCAAAATGGCAACCGCCATCACGGGCAATGCAGTAGACAGTGGGATGCCTGGCGGGCTTGAGAGCGTAGGGGCCACTGGAATGTCAGCCGCTCGCACTGACATCAGTGGTGGGTCCATCACACTAGCAATCAGTCTTTTCAGTCCTCGCCCAAGCTTGGGTACTATAGCCCCCCCCCCCAAAAAAATCCTTTGGGGAAATCTTGGAGACAGCTGTGACATGGCGAGGCTCAGGCATGGCGGCCATCTTGTGATGAGACTCAGGTGTGGTGGCCATCTTGGCCGGGGACTCAGGTGTGGCATGAGCAGACTCTGAAATGGCGGCCATGGTGGGACGAGGCTCTGAAATGGTGGCCATGTCGTGACGAGACTCTGGACGGTCAGCTGCGACGTGACGAGACTCTTGAAGATTAGCTGAAACGTGACGAGACTATAGAAGGGAGGCCATTTTGTGAAGAGACTCTTGTGTGGCGGCCATCTTGCAACGAAGCTCTTCAATGAGCATATGAGCAATGAGCTCTTCATAGCATTGTTATTTCTACACCTTACTTTGAGACCAAAGAGAAGGCATCAGCACACACGGGCGGGCAGGGCACCAGTCTGACCATGTTGAGAAGAATCTCTTGAGGTGCCGGCATGATGTGAGCAAGCTCTGGCTTGGCAGACGTGACGTGAGGCAGACAAGACGTTAGCAGGCTTTGGTGTAGCAGACGTGACGTGAGCAGACTCTGGCTTGGCAGGCATGACGTGAGCAGACCCTGGAGTAGCAGGCGTGACGTGAACAACTCCAGACATGACGGTCGGGATGTGAAGAGGCTCTGGTGTGGTGAGCACTGTATTATTGCGGGGCTCTTATCCGCAAAACCCACAGTGTACGATAAGCCGCACAACAGCAGAGCATGATCAATGTATTGTTCCAGGGACCCGTTTATTTTTCCTCCAGGTAGCCGGGAACAAATGGGTTCATTTAATTCATTACGAAAAATGTCTTTGAGCTCCACGGCATTAAAATCCACATGGTTAGAAAGTTCAAGAAACTCAATAACATAGTCCTCAATAGCCTGATCACCTTGACGAAGGCGGAGGAAACTAACAACTGCTAGATTAATTTTA
This sequence comes from Sinocyclocheilus anshuiensis, assembly GCF_001515605.1. NCBI lineage: Eukaryota > Metazoa > Chordata > Actinopteri > Cypriniformes > Cyprinidae > Sinocyclocheilus > Sinocyclocheilus anshuiensis. Next base: position 138,024 of record NW_015551082.1, on the reverse strand, counting down.
ACGGTCGTGTATTCTGTAATGATTCAGTCCACTGAAGGCGAGCGTAGAGAGAACCCATGTGCAGTTTTATTTACAAGTGATCCAAACAATAAACAAAGACTTGACTAGACTTGACTTGAACAATGGGGACATGAGGGCTATTTGTACCAAACAAGAAGGGTCACATGACACAAACCAACCAATGGACAAACAAAACTGAGAACCACATGACAAGGCCATAAACGAATAAGCACAAGACACATGACTTAAACAACCAATCAGAACATAACACACAGAAAAGGGAGTCACATGACAGAACATGACTGAGGCCTAACTACAAAATAAAAGACATGAAAACAATGAAAAAGAAACAAAACCCAAACACCACATTACAAAGATAGTCATAATAAATGAGTTGGATTACACTGGTCAAGCTGTCAAGCCAATTTTTATTCACTTTTGATTAATAAAGAAATGGCACGTTAGAGACGTGTTTGGGAGTGGTCATGTTGTATCTTTTGATTTACTAAAACAAAATAGCCCATCACTTACGTATTACACTGGTCATGCTGTATAAGACTGATTAAAATATATATATATATATATATATATAGCCTAGCTCATTGGAGAATTGGATGGACTACAATGGTTGCAATGTATGAATTGAATTTACCAAAAAGAATGGACTAATATCGACTAATAATATAATAAGCTCATTAAAAAAAGCACTGGTATGAATGGAGTCTTCTCTGGAGTGTACTGTATATAATTTTTAAACAATTTTCATAAGTACTGGACATTTCTTTAGTGGTAAAACTTTTTAAATGAAACATTTACTATAAAATTACTATATTATAAAAAAATTATTAAGCGCACCTTTAAATTGTCAGGTGAAAGCTTGTAATTCTTAAGTCATGACACTAACCCATACAAGGCTAATCTTTAAATTAAGTTCCAAACGTAAGTTTGAGAGGAGCCTAACCATTCAGTCCTGTAAATCATCATTACGAGGGTATATAAGCAGCAGTCATTGTGCTGTCCCAGCGACAATTCTTCCATCATCCCTCCACCTCCCTTTCTCCTCCTCTATTTCTTTCATTCCTCCTTCACATCATACAATTATAGGGGGGTTCTAACTCAGAGCTCAAGCCGAGCCTCAGGTTCAAGCCTTCTTCGAGGATAGCAAGCCAAGTTTGTTAACTAGTCATTATGTCATTATTTAGCAGGACTGAATGGGCAGGCAAACTCGTGAACCACAACAAGAGTTACCCTGCTAGCAAGAATGCTTTCGCATTAACATAATCATCAGAAAGAAATAGCATATTTGGTCTTTGCATTGTTATTTCTACACCTTACTTTGAGACCAAAGAGAAGGCATCAGCACACACGGGCGGGCAGGGCACCAGTCTGACCAGCATGCTGTCTGCTGCTGCCTGGAAGTGCGCCTGTGCCACACGCTCCAACACGGAGGCCAGAGTGGCAGCATCACCTGCCTTTCCTCCAGGGTCGCCACCTCCGGAATCCAAGATATGACCTCCATGAATCACCAGGATGAGCAATTGTGTCCTGCACTTCCTCTGCAGGAGGGAGAAAGAGATGGAATTAGTAAAAACTGAGAGCATAATTCAATGTGATTAGAAGTGGGAAAATAAGGACTAACCACCATGTCTTCCAATCCATCCACACTGCTCTGTGGCGTGCATCGAGGCTGCCGCAGCCTGTACAGGCTCTCTAGTGGTCAATGAGAGACAGATAGAAATAGTGAGTGGTTGAACAGACTTTATGCTTCTCTGCAGTGAGGCAACAGTTTCTACCTCAAACCATCTGTCTTATTGATGACTGATGGGACAGTCGTATTCACTAAGAAGAAACCAGTATGGAATGATTAAAAAAAATCAGTCACTACCATATTGTTGAGCCAGTTTGGCTAAGTCTTCTTCATTACTGCATTCTCTCACTCTTTAAGGGCTTTTCACACTTGAAATAATTAACCCCATAATTATAAATAATTAAATCCAGGGTTATCTTACTTCATGCTTCATACTGCTTATAATTTAGCCAGGGTTAACAATAAATCCTGGCTATCCCAAAGAGGCACAAAATCGCTTTCACAGACTTTTAAATTAAATGTTCCCTACTGGTGGAATGACCTGCCCAACTCAATCGGAGCAGCTAATCTGAATTTTCAAGAATCGCCTAAAAAAACACATCTCTTCCATATTTATTTGACCCGCTAACTCTAGCACTCTCTATTCTAATTCTATTCTTTAAAAAAAACAAAAAAAAATGGCCCTTTTAGACTTGTACTTTATTCATTTACTAACTGCTTGTTTTCTTAAAAAAAAACACACTAGCTTTTCTAACCTTTTTGTATTCTATTTGTTTTCTTTTTATTTATTATACAATTAACAAAAGCAAAAAAGGCCTCTAACACTAGCTTGCTCTATTCTTTTTCTATTCTATCTGTTTTCTTTTTATTTATTATATAATTTAAAAGAAAAAAAAAACCTTGCTACGTGTACTGCATTAAGCTAACTGAGACTTGTTATAGCACTTGCACATCATTGCTCTTTTGTTGATTTTGATTGCTTCCATTGTCCTCATTTGTAAGTTGCTTTGGATAAAAGCGTCTGCTAAACGACTAAATGTAAATGTAAAATGTAAATATAATGCCGACTGTAATATAAAGTTTTACAGAATGAACTTTTCGGTCTATAACGTTGAAAGAATGAAATGGTCTCTTCTTGATTCCAAATCGCTTGTTTTCTCTCACTGTTTGGTTTTCCTCTTAATGCTTTACAAAAAAGATACGATTCATTTTAACGGTGTCATATGATTTTTTGACCACTCTTAGACCACTGAATCTCAGACTGCATTTCACACGTGCGTCTACGTTTGTCCACACTGGGATGCTAAGGTCATTACTACACTGTATCTTTACACCGCAAATAGTTGTTTGCTGATTATACTTTGACAAATCCTATATAGCAACTTTAAAGAATATTTGAACTGGTCCTGTCTGTATTATCCTTTATAAGTAAAGCACGCTTTGAAATCACTGACTTCATTTATATAGCCTACTGTACTTTATATGTAAGTGCAAATAATGTCCAGTAGATGTGGACATCTTAGAGTGGTTCAGGTATGACACCAGAACCCGGAAGTCTAATTCGCAGCTGGTTCCTTCCAGATTTTCCTATCGGGTTTTATTATGGTGTTTTTCAATTTATCAGTAAAATAAAATGTCTCCAGGTTACGTATGTAACCATGGTTCCCCGAAGGGAACGAGACGCTGTGTGGGAAATGCTATAGGAATGCCCCCAGCGTGCCCACGCTGTGAATCACATGTGTAATCAGTCCAATGGAAGGGCGAGACGTCATAGACGGGTGACGTAGCGACCAGGAAGCTATAAAAGCACATGAGGTGGAACATCATGTGCTTCTATAATATCATGAGCTTCTAGGAATGAAGAAAGCGCTGGAAGTACGGCCTTGAGACGCAGCGTCTCATTCCCTTCGGGGAACCATGATTACATACGTAACCTGGAGATGTTCCCCTTCAGGAACTCGAGCTGCGTCGGAAACGCTATGGGAACGAGAATGCCCACGCTGCCAGACTTGCAAATCCCTGTCTAGTGTGAAAGAGCACAGCTAAGACGAGAGAACAGAAGAGCCAGGAGTGGCTCGCATATCTAAGTCATAGAATCTGAGAAATGTGAGGGGCGTGGACCATCCCGCTGCGTTGCAGATGTCTTGCATAGACACACCTGCTAAGAAGGCCTTGGGGGCAGCCATACCTCGGGTCGAATGAGCCTTGACCCCCAAAGGCGAGGGGAGATCAGAGGACTCGTAGGCAATAGTAATGGCATCAACTATCCACCGACTGAGGGTCTGCTTCGTGGATGTAGCTCTGTGCAGTTAAGCTTCTGTTGGTCAGGCTCCCTGAAGGGAGGAGGACAAAAGGCCTGTAGCACGATAGGCTGTGGTGTAACAGAGGGAACCTTAGTGACATACCCCGCATGAGGGTAGAGAAACACTTTGGCCATGCCGGGCGCAAAGTCCAGATAAGAAGGGGCCACTGAGAGGGCCTGAAGATCCCCAACTCTTTTTAGAGAAGTAATAGCCAGAAGAAGGGCAGGCTTAATTGTCAGATAGCGATCAGAAATTTCTTCAATAGGCTCAAATGGAGACTTACTAAGAGCTTCCACAGCCAGGTCCCATGTCGGGACGTGAGATCGTACTGGGGGCCTCAGCCTCAGTGCACCGCAGAGGAAACGTGTAACTAGGGGGTGTCTGCCCACTGACTGGCTGGAGTGGGTCAACCTGCAGAGAGACGGGCCTGCAGGAACTCCAGTACTGTACCAACCGGGCAGTTAACTGGGTCCAGCTGGCGATCTCCGCACCAAGAAGTGAAAATTTCCACTTCAAGCATACAGTTTCCTCGTAGAGGGAGCTCTGGATTGGAGGATGGTCTCAACAACCTCGGTTGAGAGACCGGAAGCTACGAGTTGTGCCCCCTCAGAGGCTACACCCGTAACTTCCACTGCTCTGGGTGGGGGTGGAGAATCGTACCCTTCGCCTGTGAGAGGAGATCCCTCCTGATGGGAATCTCCCATGGAGAGCCGTCGAGAAGGGAAATCAGGTCCGAGAATCATACTCAGCCCGGCCACTACTAACTTCTAGCAGCAGACGGACCCCGTCCCGGCGCACTCTCTCCAGAACTCCAGAAAGGTGTACAGACGAAGCCTCGGCCACATCTGTACCATGGTATCCAGCCCCAGTGGAGCTGGATGAGTCAGAGAGGACCAGAGGGGACAATGCGATGTCTCTCGAGTAGCAAACAGGTCCACCTGAGCCTGGCCAAAAATTCTCCTTGTCTGCTTCACCACCTCGGGGTGAAGCCTCCATTCCCCGGGCCTCGGCCCCTGCCTCGACAGGACGTCTGCTCCCATATTCAGATGCCCAGGAATATGTACTGCTCTCAATGAAAGGATTTTGCCCTGGGACCACACAAGGATCTGGTGCACCAGCTTGCACAAAGGGTGTCCGGGAGGAAGTGCTTCAAAGCTCGAAATACGGCCAGCATCTCCAGGCAGTTGATGTGCCAGGTGAGATGGCGATCGCTCCACAGACCACGGCAGAGTGGCCACTCATGACCGCACCCCAGCCAGTGAGGGACGCATCTGTCTCTAGCGTTACGCGGCGACAAGGAACTCCCAGCACTGGGCCCTGAGACACGAACCAAGGTTTCCTCCACATGTCCAAGGCACGTAGGCATCGTCGCGTGACCTTGATCATGCGAAGCGGGTTTCCCCTCGGGGAGAATCCCCTGGTCTTGAGCCACCACTGTAGGGGTCTCATGTACAGCAGGCCAATAGGTATCACGTTGGACGCAGCTGCCATCAAACCCAATAGTTTCTGAAACTGCTTGACAGTGAGTGACTGGCCTTGTCTGACTCTCGCGACTGCAGTGAGGATCGACTCGATCCGAGCAGGAGACAATCGTGCCTGCATCGTGGTCGAATCCCACACCACGCCCAGATAAGTGGTCCTCTGTAATGGAGAAAGCGCACTTTTCTTGGCGTTTAGTCTCAACCCCAACCTTTTCATATGGGCGAGAATGACATCTCGATGTCATTCTCGCCTCTGCTCTGATTGAGCCAAAATCAACCAATCGCCGATATAATTTAGTATGCGGTTGCCCTGGAGTCGCAGTGGAGCTAGAGCAGCATCCACACACTTCGTGAAAGTGCGGGGTGAGAGTGCTAGGCCGAAAGGAAGAACTCAAAATTGGTAAGCTTCGCCCATGAAAGCAAACCTCAGGAACTTCCTGTGAGTGGGAAGGATGGAGACATGGAAGTAAGCATCTTTTAGATCTATCGTGACAAACCAGTCCTTGGACCTGATCTGAGACACAAAATGCTTGATAGTGAGCATCTTGAACTTCAGTCACATGACTGAGTGGTTTAACTGATGCAGATCTAAAATGGGACGCAACCCTCCATCCTTCTTTGGAACGATGAAGTACCGGCTGTAGAACCTGAACTCTCTGTCATGAGGAGGGACCACCTCGATGGCCTCCTTCCTCAAGAGGGTGTTTACTTTCTGTTCTAATATCAGAGCCTGCTCGGAACCCACCAATGTGGGAAATACCCCGTTGAATGGCGGCTGTGGAGCGCCGAACTGAATGCGATAGCCTTTTTCTACAGTCTGCAGGACCCAACGAGACACATTTGGCAGTAGTTTCCACGCTGCTAAATAGTCTACTAAGGGAACCAGTCTCTCGATGTACTTGGAGCTGCTAGCTTGGTGCCCTGAAGCGGAAGACCGGCAGGAGACGATCAAACTAACTGCTCTAGAGACCCCCGAAGGGGTGGCGAGCATCTCAGCTCCGCTACGTTTCCGGGCGGAAGACACTGATATGTGTGCTCGCTGGAGACTGCTGCGCCCTGGAACGCACTGCTCCCGCCCTGCTCCCGCCCAGCAGCCCCCAGAGCTAGAGAACGGCGAGGGAGAAACCACTGGAACACCGCAGCCTGTTTACGAATCTCCTGGTATCTGTCGACGACGGAATTGATGACGCCGCCGAACAGACCAGAAGGCGCAAGCGGGGCGTCCATGAGGAAGACCCTGTCTTTCTCCTTCATATCAGACAGGGTCAACCATAAATGTCTCTCCGCTGCCATGGACCGCTTAATGACACGGGATGTCTCCTTGGTGGCACAGAGAGATAAATCAGTGGTTCTCCTCAGTTCTGAAATATCATCTGCTTTTATTTCCTCGCCTTCATCTAGCACTTTTAGTAGATTGGCTTGGTATGCCTGCTACACAGCCATTGTGTGCAGACACGCACCGGCCTGACCTGCTGCCGTGTACCCCTTGCCCACCAGCGCTGAAGTGGTTCGCAGCGGCTTGGAGGGCAAGACCGGAGCCTTTAAAGATGATGCCGCATCAGGAGACAGATAGCTCGCGAGCGTCTATTCTACCCGCGGCATCGATCTATAACCGCGTTCACCCAGCCCTGCCACATTGTCGTAATAATCAGAGGCGGGGATGAATAAGCCAGCCGAGAATGGTTTCTTCCACGATCTCGACACCTCGGTGTGGAGATCGGGAAAAAACGGCAGGCTCCGGCGTGGAGGTAGCGACTTAGCCCGCAGAAAGCGTTCATCGAGTTTGCTTTTCTGCGCCTGTTTCTCGGCGGGCCAATCAATGTTTAATTTAGCTACCGCACGAGTAACCGCCTCCAACAACTCCTCATACTAGGGTGACTGAGGGGGCGAATCCTCGACGCTCTCCACATCAACCTCCTTGGAGGAAGTTAGGTGGAGCGCCGAGCCCACTCCCTGGGGGGAAGAAACCGCAGAACGGGCTTCCGATCTCAGAGAACGGGCGGATCTGGTGGGTGAGGAAGAAGATAGGGACTCGCCCGTCTCCATTCCCTCCACCAGATCCATCTGCGAACCCCATGAGAGCCGACTCAGCGTGCTTCGCTCCCAAGCAGACCACGCACAGACTGTGTGAATCCCCGCTCGTGATGTAGCGTGGGCAGGGAGGAACACACAGCCTATAACATGATCTGCTTTCGCCCAGATGCTTTGTTTTACCCTCAGCCTTTTTTGCCATACTGAGCTTATATGTACTGATTGGGCAACTTGACAAACAACAGTAAATAAGACTCACAGAACATAAAATGTGACTGACAGAACACAGAGCGCTTCGTTGAATGACAGAAAGCTGACCTCACGTGCTTTTATAGCTTCCTGGTCGCTACGTCACCCGCCTATTACGTCTCGCCCTTCCATTGGACTGATTGCACATGTGATTCAGAGCATGGTCACGCTGGGGGCGTTACCATAGCGTTTCCGACGCAGCTCGAGTTCCTGAAGGGGAATCTGTGATAAACATAACTTGACTATACTTTACTATACTCTTATCATCCCCTTTGTAGCGAATCAGCTCAAAGGGGAAATATGAACAATTAATTATAACTAGTTATAATTAAAAAAGGTGCAAATGATACTTAATGTATCAATTAATAAGACTAAGTTTGATACTTGCACGTCTCGCCTGTTTGAAAGAGAGTCCTGATGCTCTTTGGGGCTACAGTAGGTTGGCTGAAGTAGGTTGTAGGTTGGCAGACTGAAGCGAGTCACTGATGTGAGGCCTTTAAGGTCTGAGAAGTAATTAAATTCCACTTGGCTGAATAGGGATATTCAGGCTAAATAAACATATAAATTACATGAGATGAAATAGAGGTAGACTAAAAGCGAATTCTAGCCAACACAGATAAAACCCAAGTATATGGGTTTTCATGTAGAGTGAAACCAAGAGTGAAGGGGTAGAGAGAGAGAGGGAGAGAGAGAGAAAGAAATTGTTTAAACTAGTGATGGGGGTCTTTGACACATGCTTTGTAGAACTTCGGTACCTCAGTAAAAAAAAATTTTTCTCGAATCCATGATTCGGCGTGTGCATCAAACTGCTAAAGTCATGTGATTTCAGTAAACGAGGCTTCTTTACACGTCATAGCTGTTTCAAATTGATTAGAAATTTTAATGGTTCGATGCTAGGTCTCATGAACCAGTGTCTATGATTTGTATGTGATCTCGTATCCATTTTATAAATTCGTACACATTTAGTGACGCATTTAATAAAGGGAGGAGGCATATTTAAAAGTCTCCTATTGGTCTTTAAGTCTACTGAAATATAATGTATTAAAAGACCTTTAATATTTAAGGGTATTAGGGATCGTTGATTGCCTTTAATTGATTACACCTTAAATAACACATTGGCTATTGGTTTGGTAAGGTGTTTCGTTGAATTGAGTTTTCACTGCATTTACACTGTTCTGACCAGCAGGGGTTATCAGCACTGAGCGCTTCGAAACAGTGATTTATTTGTGGCACAATTCATTCATTTGATTCAAAGCCTCGAGAAGCTTTGTCTCTCCCATCACTAGTTCAAATCAAAGTCCCTTAGTCTAAAAGGTCCCAAGGTCTGTAGTCTTTGGTTTAAATGTTACACTCTACACTCACACAGGTCTAAGTATTGGCTGAGTGCTAACAGCTATCAGTTGATGTAGAGGGCTTTAACTTGTATGCGTTTAGGGCTGCTGGAGAGCTAGCTTTGGCTACATGCAGTTGTTTGTTTATACAAAGGTCTGTGAAGTGGGTGCTGTTATCAGATTAACCTGGAAGAGTCTGCTCACACTTCCGGGGTCACGTGTTGCTAGCAGACCAATGCAAGCTCACATCACAGCCCAAGCGGAGCAGCGATTGTTCTGTGCTGTGAGCATGCATAGGAAACACACATGTGGTCAGATGAGGTGTGCTCAGTCATGACGTCACATGCAGCTCATTCACAAATCAAAACAGCACGTTCACTTCATAGGCAATGGTGAATTCATAGTTAGCTACGCTAGAATAACACCATAAATTTGACGTAAATGTTTCACATGAGCGGATCAATATGAATACAATGATACGTAACACATAAGGCCTTAAATCGGTGAAATGAAGAGCATCGCTCAGATCACCTACAACAGTGCTGAAAGTGGGGATTTCTTCGCCCAAGATCAGACTGATTTATTCTTGTACCATTTATATGGGCTGCTAATCTGAGATTTCTTCATCAGAAAAGGCATACACAGAAAAGGCAGTAAGGATACATCTAAGGTTACTAACAACAGAAATTAGGATTTCTTCACTAAAATCTGGTTAGTTTCTTATCGTACGATTTAAACACATTATAGCACTGAAAACTTTCTACTGCTTGTAGGAAGGCACATTCAAGCTATAGTTTTATCTGATTTTGATCAGAAACTGGTATGCGCATGTATAAGAAGTTACTAAAACTTATGAGACAGACACATAAGATTGATTACTGGGTCTGCTTGCAAGCAATGTTTAAAACGACGCCACCGTTCTTCACCATAATATGTGAATGCTGGGATGTTTCTAGCTAGTTTGTCAAGGTCTCTGCGGGTCACATCATGCACTGCTGCAGGGATGCTTTGAAGGGACCCCCTCCTCTCTGTGGTTGCTGGAGGTATTATGGTTCTGTCTGCTGAGTTGTTAAGCAGAAAGTGCTGGCTCCTCCCTCGCAGCTTGGTGTGCAAGCCTGAGGGAGTTTGCACTGCTGAGTGAGAGTGAGGGAGTAGGGTGTCTCTCCCACTGTGGTTCCTTTTGCAGCCTATAAGAGTACCTGAGTTCTCTCTGGAACATGTCAAGTTCGTCTTGAGTGTTGTTCAGCTGCTGGATCAGTCTCAATTCTGGAAACTTTGTCTAAGAGCTCAAAATTAGCTGTTCAATAGTAATTCTTGCGGCAGGACGCGTTGCAGGCGCCATACCACACAGTGATGCAGCTCGTCAGAATGCTCTCGATGGTGCCGCTGTAGTTAAGGAAATTAATTACAGGAAACTGTAAACCTTTGTAAAAGGTGCAAATGATACTTAATGTATCAATTAATAAGACCAAGTTTGATACTTGCACATCTCGCCTGTTTGAAAGAAAGTCCTGATGCTCTTTGGGGCTCCATATACACTCTCGTTTAGATCATCAGAAGACGAATTCATAGATACTAAACATGGTAAGATTACATACAGGTAAGATTACATGAACGAGTTCTATCCTAAGCATGCATAAAACAGTATACAATACAAAAGACAATATACAAGAAGAGTAAGAACATACACAATGACCTGAAGTATATGTGTGTTCATTCAAAGAAAGGTTTTCCTATGAATTAATTAGAGAAGAGTCAATTTTGCCCGCATTCCTTTGAGCCATAAAGCTAGTGTTATCAGATGGTTTGTCTTTGGTTGCCATGGAACCAGAGGCCTGTTCTGCCCTTTTGAGGTGTTAGTTGCATTTCGGGGGAAGGGACCATAGACCCTCATAGTTGGCCCTTTGGTTAGGTGAGGGGGCGTTAGATATTATTTGTTAAATATAACAAAAAGTTGTGTGTCTGATTGGTCCAAATGCTACACCTTTATATTAATAATATTGTTTAAAACCTGTCATGCAAATGAAATATTAAAATTGTCTATGTATGATAATTTACAAACTAAATAACAGCGATTGATAAATCAGAATTTAATATTGCAACAAGCTGCGCACAAGCTCAAAAATAGTTCAAAAGCTCAATTCATTTATAAATGAATTGACTGAGCCAATGATTAATAATCCATTCATAAAGGCGGTCACTTGCTTTGTTTCTACTGAATCAGCCGTTTTGAACGAATCGCTTGACGGAATGATTCAGTGAATCATTTAATAAAAAGGGACTTGCTGCCACATATTGGCAGTTTTAGTGCTGTATTTATTCATCCATGACAGCCCCAAGGTACCAGCACAAAAACACATGCAGCAAAATTTAAATTGTAAATTAATTGTATTTTAGTTTAATTATCGACAAAAATCCCCCCATTTCAGGCCCCAGAAGGAAAACCGCTTATAAATCATAGTTCATTTAAAGGGGTCATATGATGTTGCTAAAAAGAACATTATTTTGTGTATTTGGTGTAATGAAATGTGTTTATGCGGTTTAAGGTTCAAACCTTTTAAGGTTCAAACATTATTTCCCACATAATGTACATTATTGTTTCTCCTCTATGCCCCGCCTTTCTAAAAAGCGTTGATTTTTACAAAGCTCAACGGTCTGAAAAGCGAGGTGTGCCCTGATTGGCCAGCTATCCAGTGCGTTTTAAAAATAAACTTGAATTGAATTGAAAAGAATGCTGAAAGCAAGACAAGGAAAATTGAACTTGGCTGGATGAACTATCAAGATAGCAGCTACAAACAAGTTAGAAGACCCAAAGGAGGTGGAACACAAGAAATTGTTGTTAAAAAAGACACAGTGTCAAATGTTCTGAATATCGGGAGAAAACTTTTTTTTTCCCTAATGGTAAATCAGTAAGAGGGAATGCTGACGATTTCAACTTTATGCTCTGTGTCACTGGCTCTGAAGAACCACTCGAGAAGATCAGACAGTTGGCAGCTTGTACAAGGCAACACGTTACCGACTTCTTAGACTGTATGTGTGCACAAGACTGAAAGATCAGGATTCTGATCAGAGTGATGAAACACAAATTTGACTCCCAGCTTACTTCCACACCAGACGTAACTCCATGTGCTTCAGGATGTAACAATCACAACAGAAGTCAAACTTTGCACTCCCTGCCTATTACACCTGTCAGCTCAAGTGACAATGTACTCCAGTCTTCTGATGATAAAGTGGTGTTCCTGGGTAATGATGTGAACACATCCTTTGACATGGTCTCTGACACACTTGTATACTCGCCTGTACATGTTGATTGTGTGGCGAATGAAACATTTATTGAAACAATACCGGAAACAGTTCCATTTGAGCCAGATACAGTCTTTGTTCCAGGTAGCTCATTCTATGAAATTGCAGATGCTGTAGAAACAGTGCCAGAAAATCCACCTCGGGCAACTGACAGCCAGGAGCCAACAAACAATGACTTGTTCTTTGAAAACCCAAGCAATGTGACTGAAAGTGAAACAGTTGTGATTCGCAGAGTTCACTGTGTGAATGATATGATTCAGGCTTTCTCAGACAAAAACATTCTACATGCCAATGTAACAATTAAACGTGTACTCGAAAATGGTGAGGAGGAAGCTGGCGTCGGCGATGGAGTGTTCCAGGACAGTCTTACTGAATTCTGGGACACATTTTATGCAACAAGAACCTGTGGAACAACTTACAAGATACCTACTCTGCATCACGCTTACCAAGAAAGAGAGTGGGAAGCTGTTGCCATTGGATGGGTGCGCTTTGGTTACTTGCCAATTCAGCTGGCACCTCCTTTTCTAAAAGAAGCACTGTCCCTTCCTTCACCAGAAACCAGTCTAATGGAGGTGTTTTTTAATTACATTACTCCAAAAGAGAAGGATGTTTTAGGTGAAGCACTCCAGGACTTCCAAAGTGCTGACATGGATGAAGTCCTCAGTGTACTCAGCAGTCACAGCTGCACAGTGCTTCCAAATGAAAACAAACAAAAAGAAATTGCACATAGAGGGATGGTGCAACAACCAGCCTACGGTGCATAATAAAATGCTGGCGACCCATTCTGCGATCTGTTGGGGAAAACATGACAGCAGAAAGTCTGGACAAGATAACTGAAAATCTTCAACTAAAGGCAAGAAATGTGGCAAAATCCCTCAAGTTCCCACAAATGATGTCCCCTTCTGAAACAACTGTATCAAATCATCTTTTGCAGTTTGTTAGGGAGAGAGAGACCAGAAGGAGCTTGGTTTTTTTCTTAGATACTGCACAGGGTCTGATTTATTTCTCTCTAAGACGATTCAGGTAACATTTACAGAAATGAATGAGTTTTCAAGAAGACCCAATGCCCACACTTGTTCACAACACCTTGAACTGCCAAGTGACTACAGCACCTATGCAGAATTTAGTGTAGAGTTTTGCTCTGTGTTGAACAGTGGAGTGTGGGTAATGGATATGTCATAGACATGAGTGTTAAAGCTGAAGTGCCTAAACAGTATGAAAAAGATGTCTGTTAAATTATACTGAAAGTATAAATACTTAAAGTAATGTTCTCATGTTTAAATATTATGCAGTTCATGAAGTTGAAATAACAGTTATTTTAAGAACCATTGTAAATGGAATAGTATGGTTGTGTTACGTCCCAGATGTAAGGGTCTAGGGTAAGGGGGTAACAGAGAAAAGTAAACTTAAATTTGGTTGGGGTGAGTGAGTACCAGTCCACTGCCCAGCACAATAGACACGTTAAGTTGCAAAATCAAGTATTTTATTTACAAAATTTCCAAATGACAAAGTAAAATAGGAAGCAAAATAGACTTCAGGGGCCCGTTCTTCGTACGTCGCTAACTCAGTTAGCTGGATTTGATTGTTGATGATTTGGCATGATCTTGGATTGTTTGGTTCTTCGAAGCTCATCCCGGACTTGCTATAGCAACAGGTCCGTAAACTTAAACCTGCTCGGGAGCAGGCTTATTTAATGTAAACAGGATTAGATCGCATCTTTTTAAGCAGAATTGATACTTAAAATCTGTCCTCTACCACCGCTACTTGATTACAAGAGTACCCTACTAATCCATGGACAATAATTTAAAAATAATAATAAAAAAATGTATTTAAAGATAATATAATAATGTTGTGTAGTCTTTAATACCACAGACACAGCCAGCTTTACTCACTGCAAGATTTATTCGTCATAAAATTATTACTTCATAAGTGTATTCGAGTCTTACACATGCTATACAGATAATGTCGTGAGAGTCGTGCATTAATTTGAGTGGAGACAGATATTATGGGAGTGGCTTGATGGAGCTCAGGAGATGCAGATAACATGATCTTGACCCTTAAGAAACTTTAATTAACACTGTCACGTAACAAATCTGTTCAAATATAAAATTAAATGAATTGCTAATTACTACATTGAAATAAAAATGTAAAGCCTGTACAAATATTAGAAATCGTGAATATAAATAATTGGGAATCATGTAAAAAATATAAAATAAAAACAGTGCACATTTAATTGATCTATTATACCATTTTCTTATAAAAGTCCAAAAATGTGTCAAGTTTTTCATCAGGTGTCTTTTTTAATTATATGATGTCATTACGTTGCTGTCTTGCCGCCAGCCAATCGCTGCATTGCTGATCATGGTTTCGAGTATCGATACATAGCCCCTTTTAAACCAACCCATGACTGCACAATTATCTCAGATAACGCAATCCAGCCATACTGATCATCAACAACAGATGCGTTTGAAGAACCGAATTAGCCAGATCCTGATTAGCACGATTATATCATATCATGTGAAGTTTCATCTCAGCTGTAATAAGCGACGTACGAAGAACGGGCCCCAGGATGGGGAATGACCAAAACAAACAAAAGGACCCTCTAACTAGTTAAACAAAACAAAACAAAAGAAAATTAACAACAGAAATGTACGCTAACTCCCTAACTAAGCAAAAACAAGAGAAAAAGATTCACAAATAAAATAGCACCCACCTCCCTACGGCTTCCAACACAGAGAGACACGTAGCGCAACAACAACGCCAATTACCTTTCAAAAGGCTACAATAAGCCATAACCCGAGTAAGTTTTACACAGTATAATCAATCTCTGACAAAACTACAAGAGCAACACAAGGCAGGCAAGAAGCACAGCACTCTGGAAGTCAAGCTTCAGTGTGGTAGGCATGTTGAACAGCTTTTGAACTTGCAGCCTCTGCACAGTAACGAGTGGCAGGTGCGAGTGATCACTTTCCTCTCCTCCGCACCTGGTTGAGCAGCAGTAACACATGGAGAGACAGAGAAAGAGCACACAGCAGTATGTAGCAACCAACAATATTGTATAAATAAACACGGAACGTAACAGTTGTCAATGGGTTTTCAAGTTTTACACTATTTCTAATAGAGTTTTAGCTCATATGAGGATAGCTCCTGTCAGGTTATGTTTACACTTTTTTATTTATACATCCAACAGTTAATCTAAATTAGTTAATCTATGGTTAAAGCAATACAGTTTCTCTTGAATTTTTATTTGCAGTAACTGATTCATATATTTTTGTAAACAATAGTATACTAAATTATCATTATAAATTGAAAGTTATTTCATGTTATACATTATATCCAGTTCATGAAGTTGAAATGGGAGTAATTTTAAAAACGATTGTTAACTTAATAGTATCGTTGTCTATGTATTTTCCAATTTTACTATTTCTAATTTAAGTTTATCAGACTGATTTGAATGGGACAGTTTTATGTTTTCCCATCAGGTATTTCTTCAGGTATGTTCACACCTTTTTCCATTTATACATACAGCAGTTGATCTAAGTAATCTGTTGTTGCAGTGCAAGCAGTACATTTGCATTTGAATAGTTTTATTTGCAGCAACCGATTCATATATTTTTGCAAACAATAGTGTACTAAATTATCAATTAGTTGAAAAAGGGAATGATTGTAAAAACGATTGTGACTGGAATATTGTTGATGTTTATGGGTTTTCCAATTTCACTATTTCTAATAGAAGTTTAGTGGTTGGATGGGGCAGTTTTATGTCATCCCATCAGGTATTTTTTCCATGCCTATGCCTTTTTCAATTTATACTATATATCCAACAATTAATCTAAATAATCTGTTGTTGAAGCAGTACATTTGCACTTGAAATGCTTTATTTGCATCAACTGATTTATTTTTTATATAGTTGTATAGACCACTCTAAGTTCTTTGACTCATACTTTGCTTCTTTTTCCATTTTTTTCTTTTTTTTTTTTAATAAACAGCTAGCCTAGTTAAAAACATATACAGTATCTCACAGAAGTGAGTACACCCCTCACATTTTTGTAAATATTTTATTATATCTTTTCATGTGACAACACTGAAGAAATTACACTTTGCTACAATGTAAAGTAGTGAGTGTACAGCTTGTATAACAGTGTAAATTTGCTGTCCCCTCAAAATAACTCAACACACAGCCATTAATGTCTAAACCGCTGGCCACAAAAGTGAGTACACCCCTAAGTATTATAATATTTTTTGTGGCCACCATTATTTTCCAGCACTGCCTTAACCCTCTTGGGCATGGAGTTCACCAGAGCTTCACAGGTTGCCACTGGAGTCCTCTTCCACTCCTCCATGACGACATCACGGAGCTGGTGGATGTTAGAGACCTTGCGCTCTTCCACCTTCCGTTTGAGGATGCCCCACAGATGCTCAATAGGGTTTAGGTCTGGAGACATGCTTGGCCAATTCATCACCTTTACCCTCAGCTTCTTTAGCAAGGCAGTGGTCGTCTTGGAGGTGTGTTTGGGGTCGTTATCATGTTGGAATACTGCCCTGCGGCCCAGTCTCCGAAGGGAGGGGATCATGCTCTGCTTCAGTATGTCACAGTACATGTTGGCATTCATGGTTCCCTCGATGAACTGTAGCTCCCACCACCATGCTTGACTGTAGACAAGAAACACTTGTCTTTGTCCTCCTCACCTGGTTGCCGCCAGAGAGAAAATGTCTAATTGAGCCCAATTTGGACATTTTCACTTAGGGGTGTACTCACATTTGTGGCCAGCGGTTTAGACATTAATGGCTGTGTGTTGAGTTATTTTGAGGGGACAGCAAATTTACACTGTTATACAAGCTGTACACTCACTACTTTACATTGTAGCAAAGTGTCATTTCTTCAGTGTTGTCACATGAAAAGATATAATAAAATATTTACAAAAATGTGAGGGATGTACTCACTTCTGTGAGATACTGTATATACATATATATACATATACATATTTACACACAAAATATGCATTTTTATGATTATGGCACGTCATCTATAAACCTAAAAGTTCCCTAACCAGAGGTTGAATGTATAGAATAAAAAATCTAAAGAATAAACAAGTAAATAAATTGTAAAATAATAAATAGTAAATACAACTACTGGGAAACTATTTATGTATGTACAGCTATATTAAAAAATATCCAAAACAACTTACAAATGAGAGGAAAACAACACTCTAAACTGCTAGACTATGATACTCAGCAGCCTGATTGTTTTCTCCCTCATTTGTAAATTGTTTTGGATATTTATTCTGTAATATATACATAAATAGTTTTCCAGTATTTTTTTTAATGACATTTTATATGAAGTATTAGTGCTGAATCCCACCACCGCCTATTGCCAATTTACTATGTTCATGTGGACACGCAATTCAGCACCACATCAAACAAACAGCGACCGATCAAACAAATTTTAAAAATCGCGAATGGCAGAGAGATTAATTTACTTCAAAATGTTAATTAAATACATAAAAAATATGACACTTTTGAACAAATAACTCTGCATGATTAATGAAACTCTCATAAGGTAAGGCAAAAGCCTTTAGCATTTTTCCTCAAAATATTTTATATGGACAAGCAGATATATGTGAACTAAATAATACAAACAGATTACACGGCTAATAATAATATGAAAGGGAAATTGGACAGATGGGCTACATTTGCCTAATGGAGTTAATTTAGGCAAACATGAGTAAACATGCCAAAAGAGACGCGCCCCGTTTCGTGTTTTGGATAAATGTTAAACAAATAAGATAATTTAATAGCAGGCTAAACAACATGCAGTTACCTGAATTATGGATAGAAAACAGAACTGTATAAGGCCTTTGTCAGTTGCATCGCCTGTGAAATCACCAGCTGATTGCAGTTCTTTGAACATATCCATCTGCGTTTTGTCGTCTGTAGATACCCCACCAATTTTCTATTCTCTGGTTTGCTTGGCTTGTTCCTTGAAAGATACACAGTCCATGCACAGTTCCCGTCGAGTCTTCATGAAGAAACTCTTGTAGCCTGTTGACGTGGACATTTTCGGTACCAAAATCGGATCGGATTATTTGAGGGCAACCCCTTCTTTTAGCAACAGCGTGGAAATAATACCCAGCAATTACTCTGGGATTGTTATTGCTGAAGTAGGCTTGCATCCAGATGATGTGCCGCAAAAAAACATCAATGCAGCCATCAACTGCTATGCCATACGGCTTCAGTTTGTCATAAGAGTCCATGTGCCATAGATAGTTAGGGCCTGGCACTCCATAATATCACCTCCTCAACCTTCTCCCTCTTCTTTCCTCCACACCTGATGGATCCAGACTTACCTGCATCTCTCTAACCATTGCTTTGGTCAGCCGCAAACAAATCAAACAGCATCTTTCATGCATCATGCAGACGTCCCGGTCCCTCAAGCTGACTGGCAAGAAATTGACTACACGTTCAGGGTAGCTATATTGTCTTCGATGATAAAGTTGCCGACCCGACAGCCTCCTTCTCAGGTGTCGAACATTTATGTGTAAGTTGTCAATCACTGACAGACACAGAGCTATTTCAGTTTGAGTGAGTCCCTGATCAAAGTAAAAGTGAATATGATCATCCATGATGCTGCGATGATGCTGCCTCTATACCATGTTTTTATGCTGAATACACAGAGAAAATTAAGTCGTGATAACAAGAAAACAACTTTTGTTATGTCGAGATCACGAGAACATTAAGTCGTGATCACGAGAAAACAACTCTCGTTATGTCGAGATCATGAGAAAATTACGTTATGTCGAGATCATGAGAAAATTAAGTCGTGATCACGAGATAACAACTCTCGTTATGTCGAGATCACGAGAAAATTAAGTCATGATCACAAGAAAAAGCTCCGGTTACTGACGTAACCTCGGTTCCCTGAGATAAGGGAACGAGCGTTGTGTATGGGGAACTGTTTTACTCTGTACTGAAGCCTGATTTGTTCACGTTTGTGCAGCTGCACAAACCAATGGCGCTTTAGCCCACCAGAAAGGGCGGAGCCGACGTATATGTAAGTCGGCTCGCAGCACCATTTCATCAGATCATTCGACAGAAGCGACAGTCATCGATTCGCGTGCAGCTTATAGCACGGGAAGTGACACAACGCTCATTCCCTTATCTCAGGGAACCAAGGTTACATCAGTTTCCATCCAATCACGCCGTGCTATGAGCAGATACAGGACATCCTGCTCTGCGAGCCCAGTCTCGGAGCACTAATAAGGACCCCTAAGAACCTGAGCACATTGTGCTCCAAGCTAGTAGCTGAGAAGCACCAGTATAACTAACTTCGCCCAAGGGGAAAGAGTGGAACATTAAACAGACAGAACTCGCGCCTGTAAAGCAGGGACTTCTAAGTTATAAAATCTAGCAAATGTGGACGGCGATGACCAGCCGGCGGCCGTACAGATCTCACCAATAGAAATTCCGCTGGACCATGCCCAGGAGGAGGCCATCCCTCTTGTGGAATGGGCCCTCACACCTATAGGGCATTGCAAGCCTTCTGAGGCGTAAGCCAAGGCTATCGCATCGACAGTCCAGCGAGAAAATCGCTGCTTTGTGGCCGGCGGTCCTTTATGGCGGCCTCCAATGCAAATGAAAAGCTGCTCAGACTGCCTAGACAGGCTAGCTTCTGAGGCGTAAGCTAAGGCTATCGCATCGACAATCCAGCGAGAAAATCGCTGCTTTGTGGCCGGCGGTCCTTTATGGCGGCCTCCAATGCAAATGAAAAGCTGCTCAGACTGCCTAGACAGGCTAGAGTGCTCCAAGTATACTCTCAGAGCCCTTACTGGACAGAGCATGTTCGGACCCTGCTCACCATCTGTAACGGGGAGTGCCAATAGGGAGATCACCTGAGCTCTTAACGGAGTTGAGAGCACTTTAGGAACATAACCATGTCTTGGTTTTAGAAGGACTTTAAAGTCATTAGGCCCAAACTCAAGACATGAGGTGCTGATTGACAGCGCTTGCAAGTCACCCACTCGCTTAACCGACGCCAAGGCAAGGAGGAGGGCCGTTTTAAGCGATAAGGGCTGCAAATCGGCCGAACTGATTGGCTCAAAGGGGGGCCCTCTTAGGGCCCGCGGGACTATAGACAAGTCCCAAGTACGACACGGTCTGAGGGCGAGGAGGATTCAGCCTCTGTGCACTCTTCAGGAACTTAACGATCAGGTCGTTTCTGCCAATCAATTGGCCAGCATCGAGAGAATGGTTCGCTGCGATAGCTGCCACATATACTTTGAGCGTGGAGGGTTGCTCCCCTTATCCAGCAGCTCTTTCGGACACGTCACATGATATCGGGTCCAAACTTCGTGCAGAACACCAGTTAAGGAAGACCGACCATTTTAGGCTGTAAAGCCTTCTTGTAGACGGTACTCTTGCCTCCAAAATGGTATTGTTTACTCTCGCTGGGAGCTGATTAAGCTCCCGTCGAGGCACCATACATGAAGGCTCCACAGCTCCGGCCGAGGCCCGCCTGATGACCTGACCCGCCTGATGACCTGAGGAATCAGGGCGATTGGGGGAAATGCATATAGGCGAGCACTGTCTCAGTGAGCGCGTGGCTTTGCGTGGGCGCTGCCCAGCTAGGCGACGCACTCACTGCCCTTCTGCATCGTGCAGGGTTCCCACATCACTAAGAATTTTGCTCAGAAATTTGCTCTTTTAAGTGCCGGATGGCCACAGGAGAAGGCTTACTGCTTCTTCCGCTGCTGGGGCTTTTCTACGGCGGCGAGCTGCAGGCTGAGCTTCTTCCTTCTTCGGCTTCTTGATTGCAGAGTCAGCGAAGAGATGATCCTCGTCGCTGAAGGAGAATGATCTGATGAAATGGCACTGCAAGCTGACTTATAAACACGTCGGCTCCGCCCTCGTCGTCAGCAATAACTTGAACAAATCAGGCTTCAGTACAGAGTAAAACAGGAGTTTTCCCCATACACAACGTGAAGTGAACGTTTAAAAGGGAACAACTTTTATGTTGAGATCACGAGAAAATTAAGTTGTGATAATGAGAAAACACCTTTTGTTATGACGAGATCACGAGAAAATTAAGTCGTGATCACGAGAAAACAAATTGTTATATTTAGATGATGAGAAAGTTAAGTCGTGATCATGAGAAAACAAGATAGAACAAAAAATTATAATGCATGGCCGCTTAGAACTTCCGTAAGTTTATGTCAATGTGGATTTGAAAATGCATTTCGAGCCGATCATGCCCCCAACCTGTCAATCATTATATCAAGGCGGGGCTCTGCAACAAGACGCACAGTAGGTCAATATTCCCCATTAACCAAACGCTTTTCACCTGCCTCAACATCTCACTGTTTTCCACTCTGATTGATGCACATAAGCAGATGTACCTAATATATACCTAATATAATACCTATTTGCTACCATAGTTTATTCTTCTCCTTTAATAGATCGCGTGTCTTCGAGCACCTAAATGTAGTGGTGGGCAGAACGAGGCTTCATGAAACACTGAAACAGTCGAAGCAAATGTGCCAAGGCTTCGAAACAATTCGACACCCGTCTCTACCCGTGACACCTAGTGGTCATTTTCAAGTATTGCTCTGAAACAGCATTGACAACGGATCAGTTAAGCAAATTATAATGTACAGGTGCATCTCAATAAATTAGAATGTCGTGGAAAAGTTCATTTATTTCAATAATTCAACTCAAACTGTGAAACTCGTGTATTAAATAAATTCAAT
>NW_015551082.1:112835-115862 GCF_001515605.1 Sinocyclocheilus anshuiensis | reverse complement strand
AATATATGACCAGCAGTGAAATGTAAGTCAGGTCCGCTCCATGGACAGTGCAATTATTAAAGAATACAAACACAAGAAAATTATATATAAATATAGGTATGGAAAAAGTACGATAACAAATAAGAATAAAATAAAATGCACAGGACAGTATACTGTAGGCTTAATAAATATTTAGATGTGCAGGAATGTACAATAGAAGAATGTGCAAACAGGTTGTACATGGGTAGTTAAGAGGTAAAAAAAGTAATAAATAAAATATTACAGAAACTGCTGTGTGCAAGTGACAATGTCTGTATATTAAGTGTCTTACTGATAATTATTTAATACACGAGTTTCACAATTTGAGTTGAATTACTGAAATAAATGAACTTTTCCACGACATGCTAATTTATTGAGATGCACCTGTATATGTTGTGCTCATCATTCCACCATGTGTGCACGATTGGCATGTTGTCAGAACTTGTCACTTTATGTTCAAATCCCGGATTTTATTGTTCTGAACTCTTTGTGAATATGTTATTTTGGTCATGAAAAAAATTACATTAATAAAAGACATCAAGCCACAACGCCTGGCATTTTTTACATATAAAGATTTTTATTTAAATATATGAATTGTTCTGCTGCATTAACTCCACTTTTATACTTTACGAGAGTTAGGTTAAAAGAGATGTGCTATTGTGTGGTTTGTTCCCGATCCTGTCGATCAAAAGCAGATTCGGGTCTCGAAACACTCGGGAAACGCCCCGACGCTTTGATTCGCCTTAATCACGTGACATGGCTGTTTCGAATCACACTTCGGAGCAGTGTTTCGAAACATCTGCACTTCGGGATCTCGACACCATGTCGAAACGTCAGTTTCGCGTCAGCCATCCCTACCTAAGCGTTGCAGGTGCATCGCACATCTCACTCTGCATGCCGAGTGATGCACATAAGCAAATTCTACACTTATTTACCACCTTACATTAAATTTTATTCCTCTCTTTTAATCCGTAACATATCGCGTGTTCCGTGGCACCTAAACGTCACATGCCTGACACAAGAGCTCTCACTTTTTACAGCCACCAGACGCCGCGATTGATGCCCGTGATTTTTAATATTAAGTTATCTAACTTTGTATGTAGCATGTTCTGTGACAGCTGCGTCTAGATCGGACTGGTGAAGTGTCAACTGGGGCAGGCAGGAGTAGCAACGTTTTCTGTATGGTCACTCCAGACTGTGACCATTTTTCCTGCCTGTGTGACTAAATTTTGTGTGCGGTCGCACTGGCGCAACCACCGTGTTGTTCAACTCATAAGCGCTGCCATTTCTGTTGCATATGTGAAACATAACGGCAGCTCGTTTGAAATGCGCAATGCTTAGAGTATAGAGCTTAGAGTGATCGCCAGTCAGAGATCACTAAAAATAACATTAAAGAGGTGTGTGAACTTGCAAGTATGATGTCAGACACTGTAATATGATCTGGTTCCCTCCCTGCTTACCGTGGTGATGAGATAAATAGCAGACTGTCGTCACTCAATGGCTGGATGTCTAAGTGGTGCCCGCAAAATAACATAGGTGTCATAGACAATTGGACTAGTTTTTGGGGCAGACCTGACCTGTTGAAAAGAGATGGTCTTCATCCCTCCAGGGGTGGTGCTGCTCTTCTGTCTAGAAGTATGGCACATAGTCTTAGAGTTTGCACTTGACTAACTGGGGCCCAGGTCAGGAAGCAGACAGACTGGCTAAACCGACAGTCTGCTAGCCGCCTCACATCACAGAAATCAGTTAATTCTCAGCACATATAGAGACTCTTTCACCTAGATATCACACTATAGAGACTATGGGCCTCATTCATTAAACATTCGTAAATATAGGAGTAAATTCTGAGTAATTTGTGCGTAAAACGGACCTTCCAGAAAACTCTCCTCCGGATTCAAAAACACTTCGTAAACTGCCGATCTGATAGTTAAACATGCGTATGTTAATGAATTCCAATGATTCGTAAATAGGGCGCTTGTGCACGCTCATTCACAATTACCATAATCCCCGCCTATGAATTACAGGTATGCAAATTGCTTGTCCAGGAACGCAGTGGAATATTCTGGTCTACTTCTCAGGTTTGGCTACAGTATATTGCATAAGTGCAAAAAAGACTATTAGGCCATATGCCTAACAATAAATATTCAATAACGCGTGTCCACCAAAGCGTTTTTAGCCAGCTGAAAAATGTTCTTCTGAAAATGGCCAGCTGGTGGTGCTGGAGGACGTTTTGGTGGCACAGCGTTTTTCCAGCTGAGACGCTTTGATTGCTATAATTTGGAATATCCACGGCAATAACGCATTACTAGTATCTCATTTTGAAGAATATTACTGAATATAAAAATGCAGTAACCAGCAATGTTTCTATTGTTGTTCAGTTGCTGTACAAGTAGGATGATTGGTCGGTGTAGCCTCGTATTTGTCCTGCCCTTCCTTCATTGATTGGATGGCTGGGTAAAAAGTGACAGTGACAAGCGCTGCGTTTTACTCAAAGCTAAACAGTTTATCAACTCCCAGCTATAAAAAAAAACAAAAACAGAGCAAACGAACTTGTAAAATATTATGATGGCAGTGCATCAAAATTCAGTGTCATCAGTTTGCCAAAAAGAACACAGATCGTTTTACACATGGTAGGGAGCAGGTGTACATTTATTTCGTACCAACTAACATTTTGAAAATACGAACACTTTCATGAATCCGAAAATTTATGTCAGCACAGCTTTACGAACTGAATTTACACAAAAATTAGTTCTGCTCGTGTTTCATGAATGAGGTCCTATGTCTGTTCCCCGAACTAGAAACAACTTGATGATGTAACAGAAACTATGGACTCTCTCTTTTCTAGCATTTTAGATATGGTTGCTCCTTTACGCTTAAGGAAGATTAAGGAAAACAGTCTTGACACTGTGGTATAATGAGCACACTCACACCCTAAAGAGAGCAGTCCGGAAAATGGAGCGCAGGTGGAGGAAAACAAAACTAGAGGTATTTCGTATTGCTTGGTGGGAA
>NW_015551082.1:94956-112635 GCF_001515605.1 Sinocyclocheilus anshuiensis | reverse complement strand
AAACGAACTTGTAAAATATTATGATGGCAGTGCATCAAAATTCAGTGTCATCAGTTTGCCAAAAAGAACACAGATCGTTTTACACATGGTAGGGAGCAGGTGTACATTTATTTCGTACCAACTAACATTTTGAAAATACGAACACTTTCATGAATCCGAAAATTTATGTCAGCACAGCTTTACGAACTGAATTTACACAAAAATTAGTTCTGCTCGTGTTTCATGAATGAGGTCCTATGTCTGTTCCCCGAACTAGAAAATACAAAAAAGGCGTCGCAGGACAGATTGTTCTGTATCTGCTCATAGCGTGGCGTGATTTGATGTGTTCCCCAATGTGTTGCACGAAACAGGAGAGACCGTTAGAAAGTGAACGCTCCGGTTACTGACGTTACCTCGGTTCCCTGAGATAAGGGAACGAGCGTTGTGTATGGGGAAAACTCCTGTTTTACTCTTTACTGAAGCCT
This sequence comes from Sinocyclocheilus anshuiensis, assembly GCF_001515605.1. Taxonomy (NCBI): domain Eukaryota; kingdom Metazoa; phylum Chordata; class Actinopteri; order Cypriniformes; family Cyprinidae; genus Sinocyclocheilus; species Sinocyclocheilus anshuiensis. The sequence goes on along the minus strand of NW_015551082.1, from coordinate 112,171 downwards.
GATTTGTTCATGTTTGTGTAGCTCCATAAACCAATGGCACTTTAGCCTGCCAGAAAGGGCGGATCCGACGTGTATATAAGTCGGCTCTTGGCGCCATTCATCAGGCCATTCAACTGAAGCGACAGTCATCGATTCGTGCAGCTTATAGAGCGGCAAGTGACACAACGCTCGTTCCCTTATCTCAGGGAACCGAGGTTACGTCAGTTCACATTGTGTATGGGGAACGCATCCAATCACGCCGTGCTATGAGCAGATACAGGATCACCAGCTCTGCGAGCCCAGTCCCGGACCACTAACAAGGACCAAAAAAACCTGAGCACATTGCGCCCCAAGCTGGTAGCTGAGAGCTCAAATATAACCACCTTGCCCAAGGGGAAGAGTGGGACTTTAAACAGATAACACTCGCGCCTGCAAAGCAGGGACGTCTAAGTTATAGAATCTGGCAAATGTGGACGGCGATGACCAGCCGGCGGCTGCACAAATCTCACCAATAGATATTCCGCTGGACCACGCCCAGGAGGAGGCCATACCTCTTGTGGAATGGGCCCTCACACCTATAGGGCATTGCAATCCTTCTGATGCGTTAGCTAGGGCTATCGCATCAACAATCCAGCGAGAAAGTCATTGCTTCGTGGCCGGCAGCCCTTTATGGTGGCCTTCAAAGAAAACGAATAGCTCAGACTGCCTAAACAGGCTATAGCACTCCAGGTATACTCTCAGAGCCCTAACTGGGCAGAGCATGTTTGGACCCTGCTGACCATCTGTAACGGGGAGCGCCAGTAGGGAGATCACCTGATCTCTGAATGGAGTTGAGAGTACCTAAGTAACATAACCATGTCTCGGTTTTAGGACGACCTTACAGTCATTAGGCCCAAACCCAAGACACGAGGCGCTGATCGACAGTGCCTGCAAGTCGCCCACTCGCTTAACCGACGCCAAAGCCAAGAGGAGGGCCGTTTTAAGCGATAAAGGCCGTAAATCGGCCGAGTTGAGCAGCTCAAAGGGGGGCCCGCAGGAATATAGACAAGTCCCAAGATGGCACAGTCTGAGGGCGAGGAGGATTCAGCCTCCGTGCACCCTTATCTCAGGGAGCCGAGGTTACGTCAGTTCACATTGTGTATGGGGAACGCATCCAATCACGCCGTGCTATGAGCAGATACAGGATCACCAGCTCTGCGAGCCCAGTCCCGGACCACTAACAAGGACCAAAAAAACCTGAGCACATTGCGCCCCAAGCTGGTAGCTGAGAGCTCAAATATAACCACCTTGCCCAAGGGGAAGAGTGGGACTTTAAACAGATAACACTCGCGCCTGCAAAGCAGGGACGTCTAAGTTATAGAATCTGGCAAATGTGGACGGCGATGACCAGCCGGCGGCTGCACAAATCTCACCAATAGATATTCCGCTGGACCACGCCCAGGAGGAGGCCATACCTCTTGTGGAATGGGCCCTCACACCTATAGGGCATTGCAATCCTTCTGATGCGTTAGCTAGGGCTATCGCATCAACAATCCAGCGAGAAAGTCATTGCTTCGTGGCCGGCAGCCCTTTATGGTGGCCTTCAAAGAAAACGAATAGCTCAGACTGCCTAAACAGGCTATAGCACTCCAGGTATACTCTCAGAGCCCTAACTGGGCAGAGCATGTTTGGACCCTGCTGACCATCTGTAACGGGGAGCGCCAGTAGGGAGATCACCTGATCTCTGAATGGAGTTGAGAGTACCTAAGTAACATAACCATGTCTCGGTTTTAGGACGACCTTACAGTCATTAGGCCCAAACCCAAGACACGAGGCGCTGATCGACAGTGCCTGCATGTCGCCCACTCGCTTAACCGACGCCAAAGCCAAGAGGAGGGCCGTTTTAAGCGATAAAGGCCGTAAATCGGCCGAGTTGAGCAGCTCAAAGGGGGGCCCGCAGGAATATAGACAAGTCCCAAGATGGCACAGTCTGAGGGCGAGGAGGATTCAGCCTCCGTGCACCCTTCAAGAAATTAACGATCAGGTCGTTCCTGCGGATTGAATGTCCAGCTTCGAGAGAACGATTCCCTGCGATAGCTGCCACATATACTTTGAGCGTGGAGGGGGCGCGCCCCTTATCCAGCAGCTCTTGCAAAAAGGTCAGTACCTGGGACAGAGGTGAAACTCTTGCCTTCCCGAAGACTGACCAGATCTCTTGAACCATTCGAGGGTGTAACGCCCATTCGCCCGGGGCACTGGGCCAATAGTGGCCAGAGTATCTCGCTGTATCGAAAAATATGTTGGGCAGTGAGAGTTGTCTTCTGAGGCAAAGAGGTCAACCTCTGCTTTCCCGAAGACTGACCAGATCTCTTGAACCGTTTGAGGGTGTAACGTCCATTCGCCCGGGGCTACCTTGCCTCTGGACAGCATGTCTGCGCCAAGGTTCAATCTGCCCAGCACGTGAACCGCCCTTAGCGAGAGAAGTTCCCTGTGTGCCCAAAAGAGGAGGCGACGAGCCATCCTGCAAAGAGTATGTAACCTGTGACCGCCTTGATGATTGATATAAGCCACCACCGTCAAGCTGTCTGACCGGACCAAGACATGGTGCCCTTTCAAGGCCGGAAGGAAGGTTTTCAGGGCTAAGAAAACCGCCAACATTTCTAGGCAGTTGATATGCAGGCGTTGCTCCGGGGCTGACCAGGAGCCGAACGCCGGATTGCCCTCCAGCAGGGTGCCCCAACCTGAGTTGGAAGCGTCCGTTGTTACTACCTTCCTTCTGGAGGTCATGACTAACCTCATTCCTGTTTGGAACAGGTTTGGAACAGGTGGTCGTCCAGGGGGCCACAGCCTTGACACAGCGGTGATCTACCCTGTCAGGAAGCTGCCCCATGCGCCAGGCGTGGGGTGGAATGCTGGCCTTAAACCAAAACTGAAGGGGCCGCATATGAAGCAGAGGCAGCGGCCGCCATAAGGCCCAGCAACCTCTGAAAAACCTTTAAGGGGCGTGTCGTCCCCGGTTTGAGGGATGCCGCCAATCGCTGAATAGTCAGGGATCGTTCCGGCGTAACCCATGCCCGCATTTGGGCGGAGTCTAAAATCGTTCCCAGAAAGACCGCTCGCTGCCTGGGTAACAACTGACTCTTGTGCGGGTTGAGGATCAACCCAAGGCGCTCCCAAGTGGCTGAGTAACAGCTCTCTTTGAGCAGCCAAATCCCATTCTGTCCTGGCTAGAACCAGCCAATCGTCGAGGTAGTTCAAAACATGGATTCCCATTTGTCTTAGAGGGGAAAGAGCCATGTCTACGCACTTCATGAAAGTGACAAATGTGCGCGAGGATCTGTTTTATAGTTTTCATCTTGAACGACCGGAGCATAAGCGAGTGGTTCAGACGCCTGAGATCCAGAATGGGTCTGAGCCCGCCATCTTTCTTTGGGACGAGGAAGTAGCGGCTGAAAAAGCCTGACTCGCTGTTCGCTGGGGGCACTATTTCCTCAGTGCCTTTTGCAAGCAACGTCTGCACCTCCTGTCAGAGAACGAGTGCTTCATTGTCCGGAACAGAAGTTTGGATGACACCTCTAAAGCGAGGTGGCCTGTGAGCGAATTGGAGCGAGTAACCTCGTCGAATTGTTTTTAAAACCCAACCCGATACTCCCGGAATGGCTGCCCAAGCCGTGAAACGGGAGGCGAGAGGGGTTTTTTTTTTTTTCGAATGAGAGCTCGCAGAGAAGTGGCGGGGAATTCGCATTCATGTAAGTGAGAGAGAGAGAGAGTGAAGAGGAAATTTGCTCTTTATTGTATGTGGGTCCGCTATCACAGCGGTAAAACATTCAGGTACACCTCTCTGCAAACCCATCCACAGCGGGGCCGAACAGCCCCTTCGGCGAGACCGGGGAGTCGAGAAAGGCCATTTTCTCAGCGTCGCTAATTTCAGTAAGGTTTAACCATAGGTGGCACTTCAGCACCACCAAAATGGCCATGGTCTTGCCGATCACCTGCGCCGTTGCATTTGTGGCGCGCAGAGCCAGAGCTGTCGCTGTGCACAGCTCCTTGAAAGCCTCCTGGTGTTCTTGGCCAGACTCATCCATGCCGTGGAGAAGCTTGGCTTGAAACACCTAGAGAACTGCCATTGTATGCAGCGCCGAACCGGCCTGGCTGGCTGCTGCATAAGCCCTTTTAGCAAGCACCAAGGTTGTCCTGCAGGGCTTAGATGGATGCAAGGGCAGATGGCGGGTACAGATGAGCAGCAACCGCTTCTTCTAGAGGGGGGAGCTTGCTGTATCCCTTGTCGTCAGCGCCATCAACGGTGGTGAGAGCTGCTTTTGTAGAGGGATTTACCCGGGCCGAGTAGGGGTGCGCCACGTCTTGGTGAGCTCATCATGAACTGCAGGCAAGAATGGGGCGGGGCGTTGGCGAGAGGACTGTTGACGGCTTCCCGGCAGGTACCACTCGTCCAACAGGCCGTGGGCGAGCTCTTCTGGAGCCGACCACTCAAGGCCCAGGTCCTCCACCGCATTTGACAGGATGCGGATGAGTTGGGCGTCCGGCTTCAGCCTCAGAGCTTGAAAGGGGGGAGGGACTTCGGGCTCATCGCCGGAATTTCCCCACTCTTCTGTGTCAGACGCCGCCAAGGACATGAGAGTCGTCGGCAATAACGTCCTTCCTGACAGCGTCCTGTTCAGACACGCCGAATGAAACCAAGCCGCTCGCAACCAAGGAAGGGCGCTGGTCATCTAGTGTGAAGCACACCGGTGAGGCGAGAGGACGAGGGGAGGGCGGAGCAGAGGGTTGAGCCGATGTGCTGAATACTCAGCTTGCTCTTCAAGCGCTGGATGGCCGCAGTGAGTCTTCGCTGCTTCCGGCATCTTCGACGGCAGCGAGCAGAGCTGGAGCTTCTTCCTCGGCTTTTTCTCTCGGCTTCTTCCAGAGTTAGTGAAGAGATGATCCTCGTCGCTGAAGGAGAATGATCTGATGAATGGCACTGCGAGCCAACTTATATACACGTCAGCTCCGCCCTTTCTGGCAGGCTAAAGTGCCATTGGTTTGTGCAGCTACACAAACGTGAACAAATCAGGTTTCAGTACAGAGTAAAACAGGAGTTTTCCCCCATACACAATGTGAAGTGAACATTCGAAAGGGAACTACTTTACTTCCAAGATCGATACTATTAGAGATAAAATTGTAACCATGCAGCCGTCAGCTACAGTATCGCATCAGATATTATTCATTATCAGATATATCTATATTTCTTCGCGGCCCGGCGAAACATACCAATTTGAAAAACTAACGGAATGCATAGTCAATATAAAAAACTGGATGACGAGTAATTTCTTACTGCTAAATTCTGAAAAAAACTGGTGTTAATTACCGGACCTAAAACTTCCGCATGTAATAACCTAGAACACTGTCTAACACTTGATGGCTGCTCTGTCAATTCTTCGTTATCAGTTAGGAACCTAGGTGTGCTATTTGATAGTATCTTTCCTTTGAAAGCCACATTTCTAGCATTTGTAAAAAACTGAATTTTTCCATCTCAAAAATATGTCTAAATTACGACCTATGCTCTCATTGTCAAATGCAGAAATGGAAACATGGTGTTAGCTTTCACTGTTATGCTGATGATACTCAGCTCTATATTTCTTCTCGGCCCGGCGAAACATACCAATTTGAAAAACTAACGGAATGTATAGTCAATATAAAAAACTGGATGACGAGTAATTTCTTACTGCTAAATTCTGAAAAAAACTGGTGTTAATTACCGGACCTAAAACTTCCGCATGTAATAACCTAGAACACTGTCTAACACTTGATGGCTGCTCTGTCAATTCTTCGTTATCAGTTAGGAACCTAGGTGTGCTATTTGATAGTATCTTTCCTTTGAAAGCCACATTTCTAGCATTTGTAAAAAACTGAATTTTTCCATCTCAAAAATATGTCTAAATTACGACCTATGCTCTCACAAGACCACAGGAACCAGTTGAGTCCTCTGCACAATGTGACTTTGCTGCAGCCTGGAACTGAACTGCTGGTTCATCTGGCCAGAGGAGAACTGGCCCCCCGACTGAGCCTGGTTTCTCCCAAGGTTTTTCCTCCATTCTGTCACCGATGGAGTTTTGGTTCCTTGCCGCTGTCGCCTCTGGCTTGCTTAGTTGAGGACACTTAATTTCCAGTGATATCGTCGAATTGATTGCACAGATACTATTTAAACTGAACTGAGCTGGATGATGAAATCACTGAATTCAATGATGAACTGCCTTTAACTGAAAACTGAGTGTTTACTATTGTCATTTTGCATTATTGACACACTATTTAAGTAAAAGACCTCTTCTTAAACCAGAGAAGGTGAAAATGTTGGTATTCTTGTGGGGGAAAAAAACATGCAAGCGCTGTCACGGCAGCAAGTTTAGTTTTACTTTTCTTTTTGTTTTCATTTTGAAAAGCTTTTTTTAAATTTGATTCCTCAGTGTTTGCTAAATGTTCTGTAATTTATTAGTCAGTATATAACACAGCATGTGGTGTATGCCATGCCTCATGTTATTCGTTTTTGTTAATAAACGTTTTGTAAGCTAGTTTGTCATTGTATCTAATTGTTTTATTGTTGTTGTGCTTTTTAATTAAAAATAACAATGAATCCATCTTTTGTTTTAGTCTTAAAAAGTGAAAGGTGTATAGATGTAAGCAAAACAGAGAATTATCTTTTATTGTAAAGCGTGACAAGGTCGCGAATTCGAAAGTGAAAGCATCCAAAGCCCGGCTTATAACATAGCAAAAGAGGAACTCCCGTTCACAAAATTCAAATCACAAATAATACTACTGATGAAAAACAAGGGGTTGAATGTTAACCACTTTCGTTTCCATATAACTACAAACTTTGATCAAAGTTCATCAGCATGCATTGATTAATCCCATGTTGTAGCAAAAAAAAAAATTATAATAAAAAACGTGCTTGTGTTACCAAATGAGAAAGTAAGTCGCAAAAGAGTGACCAGTGGGAAGAATGAGTCTGGAGCCCTGGGTCACTGGCATCAATCGGAGTGTAAACAGTCTGAGGGATCTTAAGACATGCGCGATGCTTAGGTGCCACGGGACGTGCGCTCTATTATGGGTTAGAAGAGAGGAAGGCAACACCGTGTCTACACCAGACGCGAGCGGTGCGACAAATGACAGTATTGAACCCATTATAATCAGCGATGCTGTCTACACTGGATACGGCACGATGCGACACGACAACTGTCGCGTCCGTTGTAGCCACGGTGTTAGGTGGCAAGTAAATAAGTGTAAAATTGCACTGTCTGCTTATGTGCATCAGTCGGAGTGTAAAGCAGTGAGATGTTGAGGCAGGTGAAAAGCATTTGGTTAATGTGGAATATTGACCTATTGTGCGTCTTGTTGCCAAGCCCCGCCTTGATATAATGATTGACAGGTTGGGGGCGTGATCGGCTCAGAATGCATTTTCAAATCCACACTGACTAGTCTACACTGATCGCAGGGTATTTAATGTAATTGAAACGTCCTAAGTGTAAGAGTCAATGCATTTAAGAAAAATAAAAGACATTTAAATCACAATTTTTGCAACCATTTAGAATCAGAATCAGAATGAGCTTTATTGGATTTTTTTTTCGTGACAGAAGCTTCCACAGTGTAACAGAATGACAGTGACAGAACAAAAAAACACAGATAATAAAAAATAAAAATAAATAAAAAATAGAACAAGTAAATAAATAATAAAAATATACAAATCGACAATTGTATGTACAGGTATAGTTTGGTAGCTGAGCTGAACCAGACAGTTATAGAAGTGCAGAGGACAGATTCAATGATGGCGGAGTAGAACTGTTTCAGCAGCTCCATTTAGCTGCACATTTGGCTCAGAATGCATTTTGAAATTCACACTGCATTTTGCTGCAATTATCGCAAGGTATCATGATGAAAATGCAATCTCAAGTGTCCTACCCATAAGTCTAAATGCATTTAGGAAAAATGGCATTTAAATGATCATTTTGCTACAGATTTTGCTTGGACATGTTAAATATATCTAATCAATGTGGGTAATATAATTTCATTTTAATTTTGCAACTTATAAAGCATTAAAATATGTTTTTAATTTACATATTAAAACTAGTGTAGAAAATAGCAAATGTAAATTATATAACTGAATTTCCATTTTGCTCTAAATGTTGCACATATGTATGGGAAAATGTAAATTTAAATACAGAAATACACAGCCATTTTACATATTGCATTGTAATTTTGCATATTATATTTCAAAATGAATTTTGCTACCCATATGCTTCCATACAAACCCTGCTTATAAATTAAAAGTGAAATGTGCCTTTACCCGGGGTTAAAAATTATGATAAGCTGGAGGTAAGCGCAGTGTCAAAAGCCCTCTTATTTACATGTAAATCATACAGTAGTAGCATTGGATGTGTGAGGGGGCAAACGAGACGTGAGGCGTGCGGATCCATATGCAAGCTTTTATTGATAAACATGGTCAAAACACAGGCAGGATCGAACACCAGCAAACGGGTATGGCACGGGCAAGACACAAGAGTAGTCCAGTGAACAGACAGGGTCGATCGGCAGCGAACGTGATCCAGGGGGCAAAACAAAGAGAGATAATCCAGGTACACGGTAATAGTCCAGACAGGGGCAAACAGAGTCCAAACGACAAGACAAGAGAGAGATTCAAGGCAGGCTATAAACTTCAGGGCAGGCAGAGATCAGACAAGACGAGAAAAGAGGCTAAGATCAAAACACGGGTAAACAAACTATGAACAAGACTACACTAAACTTTAACTCAGAAAACACGGAATGGCTCCGTAAAGTCGCTATCGCTAGGAGAGAGATAAACACAGACAATACTCAGCCATTTGAGAAGGATCTGAGTGGATGTAATATAAAGTGTGTTTGATTGACTGCAGGTGAGTCCAATCAGTGCAATCGAACATGGGAAATGTAGTCCAGGGTGACGTGTAACAGTCTGTGTGGTGTGAGAGTCAATATAACGGAAGGGCGACCTCTGGTGGCAATCGGACGGAAGGCCACGGACCAGATATTTGACAGTATTTAAATAAAAAGTTTTTTTTTTTTTTTAATTATTAGTGTATTTTCTAGCCTATTCAGAGCTTCAGATTAATTAATATTAATACTGAGAATACTGAGAAATGAGGCCTGATGCAGTCTATTAATTAAATTTAATTGGAGAAACCAGAATTAACACGTCATCACAGTGCTTTTAAATGATGGAGAGTGGTTTGGAAAAAAGTATAATAATAAAAACAACAAAAAATCAACAATGATGTAGTAAAACATTAAAGGGGTCCTATTATGCTCTTTTACAAAGTCTTGATTTTGTTTTGGGGGTGTACTAGAACAGGCTCTCATACTAGGTTGTTCGAAAATGTACTCGGTTACAATCGTAATCTCGGTTCCTTGAGATATGGGAACAAGTACTGCGTCTTGCTAGACGCTATGGGAAAAAGTCCTTTTTACTCCTGAACTAAAGCCTTTTTCAATCATGCAGTGAAACTGCATGGCCATTGGTTCGTGCAGTATGTTTTAAAAACGAACCAATGGCTCGGCAGCAGTGCTGCACAATCCTATAGCCGCGAAGCCCGCCAAAGCCCGCCAGAATGGGCGGAATCATTTGGCTATATAAGCGCCCGCTTCGCCATAGGATTCAGGTTACTTCGACTGAAGCGACGACTGAGTTGTGCAGCTGCATGGCACAGCTAGCAACGCAGTACTCGTTCCCGTATCTCAGGGAACCGAGGTTACATTTGTAACCGAGTACGTTCCCTATCGATACTACACTCGTAATGCATCTTGCTAGACGCTATGGTAACAGTACAATCACGCCGTGCCGTGGCAGAGGAACGACAATGGTAATTCTTGTCCTAGGCACCTCAGGGCCCAAGAAAACAAGAACAATAAATCCCTCCAGGCTAACAGGCTAAGCCTCACGAAGGCCTCACCCAGCCGAGTGATCGTTCCAGAAGACTTGCGCACCCTCAGCACCTATGGGGGCCGAGAGCGCACAAGTAAACTCTCTGATAGGTCTGGTCATATTACATCCAAACTGTTAAGCAGAAAGAACATCCAGGTTATAGAACCTAGCAAAAGTGGATAGCGAGGCCCAGCCGGCCACCGCACAAATTTCTGCAATGGTCTTTGAAATGAACTTTTCCACGACATTCTAATTTATTGAGATGCACCTGTAAGCTCTTTTAGGCCCGCCGGATGGTGGCAGGGGAATTAGCTGGGATCTCTGCTGCTACGACGCTGAAGGCGGCAGGAGGAGTGGCGAATCAGCCGAGCAGAGAGGTCGCTGGTCCAGCTTAATCTACTCGAGATTAAGAGATCGAGGCTCTTCAGTCAGCGGAGATCACGAAGAACGTCGTCGTCGCTGAAGGAGAAGATATCTGAATCCTATGGCGAAGCGGGCGCTTATATAGCCAGATGATTCCGCTCTTAAGTTTGTCTGTCTTGGGAAAGCTAGCATGTCTCCGACATAGTGATAACACTCGTAGCCTTCTCTAGTGCAGCTCAACCAGGTCTCATCCCATTCGTCGATATTTGTGATATCACAAATCCCGGAAAATATGCGTTGTAGTACAAATGAGTCATTTGTTGTAGTTTTTGAAAAGTGATTTCTGTTAAATAAAATATCTCCTTTTGAAGTGGACTTTGAGCTTTGTAGCTTTGCAGATCTTTTCTATGCTCAAACAGCAACATTACAGACTAACTAAAATTGAAAAAGTGAAAATTATAACTATATTTTGATAGTACAGCTGGTGAGAGGATATGAAGCAAAGCGGGAGAGACAGAGGGACAGGATCAGGATAAAAACCACGAGGTTGAGATTTGAACTCTTATCACCCAAAGCTGAATACCTTTAAATAATTTCTGTTAATCTAATGGACTGTGATGATAATGTGTAAAAAATATTTCATTATTTTATTTTAAAATGTACCTTTCCTATCAAATATCAGTAATATGTAGTGCAAATATTAATATAAAAAAATGAATAATTTATGTAACAAAAATACACACAAAACAACAGTTATATTACACATTTGTACAAAATGTTATGCAAAATTGCAATAAAATAATGTCTCGAAAACTACAATTTGCAGTGAGGACTCTCTCAATATGGATGGTTAGCATGGTTCCATTAGTCCGTGCTAGTAAATGATATAACAACATTCTGCTTTCTCCATTGCCAGTCATTCAGAATTAACTCTGTATTTTGATTAATTACATTTGTTTTGATTTTCACTGAAAATCAGCACTGAAAATGCATAAAGCTCTGCCAATTCTGTCTGGGCAGGTTCATAATAATGTTAGTCCTGACAAATTACTTTTCACCATCCTCATGAAGGCAGTTTTCCTCTATAACTTATAACTTTAATATTACACTATTAAAAGTACTGTCAAAGTTCATAATGTTCACTCGGTGGACATACAGTTATGTCCATATATATTTGGACAAAGGCACAATTTTTATTCTTACCATTATTTCTACATCAATTAAGCAGGTAAAAGGTCTGGAGTTGATTCTAAGTGTGCCATTTGCATTTGGAAGCTGTTGTTGTGAACCCACATTATGCGGTCAAAGAATTCAAGTTTATTTTCAAGTTTCAAATCAATTAAAGACATAATCAAACAGACGATGAACACTATTAACAGCAATTATTATATGATGCAATCAAACTTATAGCACATTGTGGTAGTTCTGTATGTTGTTTCAGGGTTGGCATCATCTGAGGTCCTCTGAGGGGTTGGCATCATCTCTTCTCAGGTGTTCTGGATCCAGACTGAAGCTTGTGTAAATCCTAGTTACCACGGGATGTGGTATAATAGAGACATAATTAGCGTAGCTGCTGTTCCAACCAAGCAAAATTGATTTGTTTAAACAAAGAAGCTCTCCATGCAGGTGAAACAGACAATTGTTAGGCTTCAAAAACAAAACAAATCCATCAGAGATAGAGGTAGAGGTAGAGATATAGAGAGAGAGAGAGCAGGAACATTTGAACTGACCAAATTAACAGTTTGGTACATTCTGAGAAAAAAAAAAGAACGCCCTGGTGAGCTCAGCAACATAAAAAGGCCTGGACGTCCACGGAGGACAATAGTGGTGGATGATCGGAGAATCCTCTCCATGGTAAAGAAAAACTCTTTCACAACATCCAGCCAAGTAAAGAACACTCTCCAGGAGGTAGGCGCATCACTCAAAAAAAGACTTCACGAGAGCAAATACAGAGGGTTCACCACAAGTTGCAAACAAGGCCTGAATAGACTTAGCCAAAAAAAGACGGTAACACTTTAGAATAATGGTCCGTTGTTAACAAGTAACTATTTTTTAATTGTGACTACTACTCTTACCAAAGGATGGATGTTCAAACTTAAACATAGAATAATAATAAAAATGAAAATTCACTTAATGTTAATAATTGAGAAGTGATGCTGACATGCTCATGATTGAATTAGTTCACAATTATGATCTCTGCTTCTTGTTGTCACGGGTCGTCAAGGAATGAGGACAGCAAACGACGATGCGTAATTCCAAACAGACTTTACTGAGAATTCTGACTTGGTACAACACATAACATAAGCTACTAACCGACGAAGGATAGAACAGAATCAGGACTATAAGTACACACAAGGTAAATGAGGGAAATAAGCAGGAACAGCTGGACAAGGATGAACTAATCAGAAACCATGTAACTAATGAGAGCTCATAACAGACATGACAGAAACTGAACTGAACTGAACATAATCGTGACACTTGTCAGTTCAGTATCAATGTATCCCACTCCACAAGACCTACTGGTAAAATATCACTAGTGCTTCACACAAATGTATGACTGTACAGTATGTCAGATATAAAATATGTTAAATAAATTATTAATTTACTTGTGAGTAATTACTGAGGAGTTGATGTGTTTTTCATTTTAAAATAATGGTCCAGATCACTACTAGTTCCTTAGTAGCACTTTAGCTTTAAAGTGAAAACTACATTAGCCTCCCACTAATTACCCAAGCATTACCTTGTCAGCCTGCAGGAACTACTAGTTGTTATGGGGTTGACAAGACGTGAGACGTGCGGATCCATCTGCAAGCTTTTAGTTAAGAGACGTGGTCAGAAACAGGCAAGGGTCAGACAATGGCAACAGGTATATAGAGGGCAAGACACAAGAATAAACCTAGGGCTAGTGTGGGTCTACAATCGGCGAACAGAATCAACAGGGCAAGACTAGAGAGATAAATCCAGGTACAAGGCAAAGGTCCAGGCATGGGCAAACAGTATCCGAGTAGGGCAAGACGAGAGGGGGAATCCGAGATACACAGGCCAAGATCAGGACACGAGAAAACAGACAAGGCAAGACTAAGATAAGGCTATGGAAAAACTAGACAGGCTCCGTAGAGTAGCTATCGCTATGCGAGTGATAAACGCTATACAATACTGGGCCCCGAATGGTTGTTTGAGTGAGTGTATAAATAGTGAGTGTGTGATATGAAACAGCTGTGTGCAATCAGTGCTGTGTGCAATCAGTGCAATGAATGATGGGATATGTAGTCCAGGGTGCTATGCAACAGTGTGTACTGCGAGAGTCAATGAAAATGGAAAGGGTGACCTCTGATGGCTAGCAGACGGAAGTTCATGGACCGGATACGTAACAGAGACTCTGGGAGATCAGCTGAGACGTGACGAGGCTCTGGCAGATCAGCTGAGACTTGACTTGACTCAGCAATGGAAGCTGTGACTTGAGTTGACCCAGGGGAATCAACTGTGACTTGACTTGACTCATGATCAGTCTAGTCACAGTTGATCTTCCTGAGTCCAGTCTAGTCACAGTTGATCTTCCTGTGACTAGACTGGACTCAGGAAGATCTGTTGTGACTTGACTGGACTCATGAAAATCAGCTGTGACTAGACTTGACTCATGACGATCAGTTGTGACTAGACTTGACTCATGAAAATCAGCTGTGACTAAACTTGACTCATGACGATCAACTGTGACCAGACTTGACTCTTGCCTCATGACGATCAGCTGTGACTAGACTTGACTCAGGAAGATCAGCTGTGACTTGACTTAATTCAGGATTGGCAGCTGTGACATAATGGGGCACTGTTGTGTCCGCCATTTTGCGAGCGGATGCGGTGTCGCGTTCCTCCACGACACCCACAGTGAACGTTGAACCAATAGTTAACAAAGCATAGTCCATAAACTGACTGAGAGAGGAGCGGGTACCTTCACGGATTAAACGTGATTTGAGTGGCTGATTAATGCCCTCACCAATGAGGATATATTTTTTTAGTAATTATCAAATATCTAATAAGTAACTACCTTTGTCCTAAATTTACTTACTGCTTAGTTAATCTTGCTTCTCTATTAGTTAATAGTATTAAGTTAAGTGTTAATGTAGTACTACCTATTACTTCCTGCATAGTTACTTGTTAACAACGGACCATTATTCTAAAGTGTTACCAAAAAGACATCTAAAAAAGCCAGACCACTTCTGCAAAGCATTCTTTGGACGGCTGAAATTAAGATCAACCTGTACCAGAATGACAGGAAGAAAAAAGTATGGAGAAGGCTTGGAACAAAGCATACAACAGAATCTGTGAAACATGGTGGAGCCAGTATGCATGGCTTCCATGGCACTGGGTCACTGGTGTTTATTGATGACGTGACAAAAGACAGAAGCAGCCGGATTAATTCTGAAGTCTACAGGGATATACTGTCTGCCCAGATTCAGCCAAATGCTGCAAAGTTGATTGGACAGTGCTTCATAGTACAAATGGACAATGACCCAAAAAATACAGCAAAAGCAACCCAGGAGTTTTTGAAGGTAAAAAAAGTGGATTATTCTGCAATGACCAAGTCAATCTTCTGATCTCAACCCGACTGAGCGTGCATTTCACTTGTTGAAGACAAAACAAAAGGCAGAAAGACCCACAAACAAACAACAACTGAAGTCAGCTGCAGGGAAGGCCTGGCAAAGCATCACAAAGGAGGAAACCCAGGCTCTGGTGATATCCATGAGTTCCAGACTTAAGGCAGTCATTGCCTGCAAAGGATTCTCAACAAAATATTAAAAATAAACATTTTATTTTTGATTATATTTATTTGTCCAATTACATTTGAGACCCAGAAAATAGGGGGACTGTGCATAAGCTTTTTATGTTATGTTTTTGTTCAACCCCTTGAATTAAAACTTAAAGTCTGCACTTCAATTTCATCTTGATTGTTTCATTTTAATACTATTCTGGTGGCATACAGAGCCAAAAATATGAAATTGTGTCAGTGTCTAAATATATATGGACCTAACTGTATTTGTATTTCTAGTCATGAAAGCAAAGCTCTTCTGTTAGAATTGGGCAAGACCAAAACTTCCATAACTATTTATTAAAACTAGACAACAATTATATAACATATTATGCTTTTTAATGTTATCTCACACTATATTTTGTTGTTGATTTTTGATTCAAATGACTCACTCATAAACTTGTTGCCACATATACATACGCCAGTAAGTATGTAACCTGCAGAAATTCTCAATGCAAACGCTCCACCAATACAGGCTACCTATTGTTGTATAACAGTACATATATCTCAGCAAAGCATAAATGCATGCAATCTATATATTTAACTAACATTTAAGAGACAAAGTAACTCTCAAATTAAAATTCTAGTTTGTAAAGTTTTATCTGCCTACTTGTGTGGTACATACAACATAAATTAATTATAATTAAATTTATTCTAGCTCTGGAGGAGATTATTTCACATTTCTGATTTTGCATTTTACCAACAGTGATAGCCAGATGAAGTCTATTAATGAAAATGACCTTACTTAAATCAATATATTGGTTTCTGTAAATGAGTGAGTAAGATGATTTTCACATAATTTTGAAGCAAAATCTCTAGACTTCAAGATCCAGTTCTCAAAAGTCTTGATCAAATGTTCTGTAGGTGTTTTATGGCCTTATTTCAGTGACTTTAAAATGTTAGTTTTTCACTAAGCACGCATCACGTACATACATGCTGCTCACACATTATTGTAGCCCAGTTTGTGCTGATTACAGTGTTATTAAACTTTAGACATTAAAATGTTTGTAAGCAACTAAAAAAGCACAAATGTCAGGGCATGTCAAAACTTGTTCTATAAAATAGACAGCAATGATATAAAAGTAATATGAGTTATAATGTTAATAATGTTAGAGTAAGAATGTTTAGACTAAACTTTACTATAGGCTCTGAAAAAATGGCATTCATAAACATTGTATTAAAAAAAATTACAGAAAACATGAAAGTTCAAAATCCTCATTTAATCCCAAAGGTGACATTATCTTTAAATAAATCGTTCAGAATGCCGGTGAGACGGTGAGAAACTTTCACTTCTTCAATGCCTATACATTTAAATTGTTCTATATCGTGGTTACAATCAATAAAATCTGTTATACAGGATTTAATCTGATACACTTTTTTTGTGGAAAGACATGTAAAGTTTTTACATTGAAACACAGAAGAACATGATGTACAATTCTGACATGGAAAACAACCCTGTATATATGACTAAATACTGTATAACATGTTCTACTAAAAATTTTATTTATTTACTTCAATGCTATTGTCCATTGGTGAATGCTGGAAAGACAAAGGTCATTAAAAATCAGAGTAAGGGAACATATATCAGTTATTTGAAGACATGATGTTACTTCCCCTGATCACCAGACATTTTATTGATTGTAACCATGATATAGAACAATTTAAATGTATAGACATTGAAGAAGTTAAAGTTTCTTACAATAGTGGAGATATATACACACGTGGTCGCTGAAGTCGCGTTTGGTCTCGTACTGTATCGCGTACCTTGTCAGTGTCGTGCGCTTTGCTTGGCCATTTGTTGTGATAAACAGGAAAGTGTGTTCAAGCGCCAGCAAAATAAAATGTTAAGATATACTCTTTGAGAGAAGGAGTCAATCAGCAGAAGTTAAAAGCAGCTCGTAAGTGTATTTAGTTCTTGTCTCAGTGTTTAGCGCAGTTGTCGTTGCTAGGAAACGCTTGTTTTGTTTAGGAGACGTGCTGAAGTCGCGTTTGGTCTCGTACTGTATCGCGTATCTTGTCAGTGTCGTGCGCTTTGCTTGGCCAGTGTTTGGCTTAGTGTTATGTTAGAATCATTATTATACTCGTACCGTTTGTTCTTTTAATATTTTGAATTGTTTTTAGCTTTTTTTTTTCTTTTTCATTTC
>NW_015551082.1:94551-94724 GCF_001515605.1 Sinocyclocheilus anshuiensis | reverse complement strand
CGCTTTGCTTGGCCATTTGTTGTGATAAACAGGAAAGTGTGTCCAGCTGAATTCAATTTGAGTTTTGTTCAATTAATTTTAAAAAAAGCTTAGTTTACCGCGGCTGCGGTCGTGTGAAGGCCGAAGAGTGTAAAGACCATCGACTCTACCGTGCGACTCCACCGGGCAGGGAC
>NW_015551082.1:94159-94447 GCF_001515605.1 Sinocyclocheilus anshuiensis | reverse complement strand
TTTCTTATTTGTAAGTCGCTTTGGATAAAAGCATCTGCTAAATTAAAGTAAAGTAAAAGTGGTCAGAATTGTTGGTACACATGGTAAATATGACCCAAAAAGGCTGTGAAAATAATTCTGCATTGTTAATTCTTTTGATCTTTTATTTTAAAAATTCACAAAAATCTAACCTTTCAATGGAGAATAAGAATTTAAAATGGGGGGATATGTCATTATGAAATAAATGTTCCCTTTCATGGGAACTTCGAACTGCGTCCTCTAGGGGTCGCTATGGGGGACGCCTCGTCG
>NW_015551082.1:93995-94147 GCF_001515605.1 Sinocyclocheilus anshuiensis | reverse complement strand
TTGATTGAGAGCTGGATGTTTGCTCCCTCAGCTACAGATTTACTGCTAGCCACTCCAGCATTATAGCCGTAGGTTGACTTCTCAAGACATAGCGTTTTGGGGATGCGCTATTTCCATCTATGGGCTGCTCTTTCAGAGTGCCACGAGAACCC
>NW_015551082.1:90009-93543 GCF_001515605.1 Sinocyclocheilus anshuiensis | reverse complement strand
CGACCCCTAGAGGACGCAGTGTCTCGTTCCCTACTCAGGGAACCATGGTTACATAAGTAACCTGAGATGTTTTTCTCTAATACACATTGAACACAATTAACGGTACCCTTTTATTCAATACTTTTTGAAACATCCATTTGCCAAAATAACAGCTCTGAGTTTTCTCCTATAAAGCCTGATGAAGTTAGAGAACACCTGACAAGAGATCAGAGACCATTCTTTCATCCAGAATCACTCCAGACCCTTCAGATTCCCAGCTCCATGATGGTGCTTCTCCTCTTCAGTTAACCCCACTCCTTTTCTATACGGTTCAGCTCAGGGAACTGGAATGGCCATGGCAAAATCTTTGTTTTGTACCCAGTGACCCATTTTTGTGTTGTTTTTAAGGTTTGTTTTTGGATTATTGTCCGGTTGGAAGATCCAAACCCATTGGCCCATTATAAGATTTCTAACAGAGTCAGTCATTTTTTTATTTTTTATCTGTTAGTATTTGATAGAATCAAAGATGCCATTTATCTAAACAAGATGTCCAGGTCCTCCAGCAGAAATATAGGCCCACAACATTAAAAATACATCAGCATTGTAAACATGGGGTACTTTTTATCCGTGTTCACCAAACCCATCTTGAGTGTTTGCTGCTAAAAGGTTAATTTTTTTAGTTACATCTGACCATAGATAGATGTATATATGTATACATCAGTTATTTGAATATATATATATATTTATTTATTTATTAGGGGTCAATAGATAAAAAAATGTTAATCTATTTAATCACACCCTTTTTCTGTGATTAATCGCACACTTGATGGAATTAAGCATAGACCATTTATCTTGTTTCAAATGTTTATTTTGTCATCACTTGCTATATCCAGCAAAGTAAACCAAAAGATTGAAGTGTGATTCTCAAAAATCTGTATTTTCTGCAAGCTTTTTTAAAGATAAATTTAGATGTCTGTAATAACTTTACGGATTTAGCTTTAATTTCAGCTTTTAGGGAATCGATTCTTAAAGATTCGATGTTGATTCCTTCAAGTTGATCTTATTCAAAATTTAGAGCTTATACTTTATCAACGGTTCATCCAGCGAGCGTTAAAATCAGTATATTTATACTTAACAATTCTGTTCATTTCTGTTCATATTACTTCATGGCCAATGACAACACAAACAAAATTCAAATCTTATTAATTTTGAGCAACGTAAGAAAGGATCTGGGCAAAGTTTGACTTTAAAATACACGACACAAGACAATACTTCTTTATAAATGAAACAAAAGTTTATTCGCTATTCTATGGCACATTAAACTAAGCTAAAACACACACACACATACACACAAAAGGTTCAGGAAATGAGTTGCTGCGTTTGCATGAAGTTCCCACAGTTCTAATACTCGTTTTCTACGAGTTATTTCAATTCAACCTGAGAAAACTCATAAAAGCAGAGACTTGGCTTATCTTTACTGCTTAAAATCAATTCAGCGCCAGTTCAAGAATCAGATCAGCAAGAAATGGTGATTTGTTTGTTACTTGCGTTCAAGTTGAGAGCTGACAACAGGCTTCCTGGATGGCTGCTTGAGGGAATCCCGGGGCTGCGGATTGGCTGCTGACACGGTCGATGTCTGATGTATTTCTGGGGATGCCCTCGGGCGATTGGTTAGTTTCCTTGTGACGTGATGACACGCTGGAAGTTCTTCTCAAATTCTGTTTGCAAAGACTAAGCTTTGAAGATTTCTGCAGTCACGAAGTTTGATGAAGTTTTGGAGTTCTGGAGGATCACTATCCTGATGTTACGGCTGTGAGCAAGCAGCCAAAACGAAGGCTTTGTGTCCAGTTTTAAGCAGGCTGATTTTGGTTCATTTCATGGCGCGGTCTTCCAATCGGAGGTTGTTGCAGGGCCTTAACCACGCCCCATACTGTTCCTTTATCATGCATGAATCACATGCTCCCCGTGGGGAGTATTTCTTCAAGTTTTAATAACTTCTTATAAAAGTATTATCACCAGAGAATGATGCCGAATATAATTTTTTTCATTCACGCCAATGTTCTGCAAATAAAACAAGTTTTCACCCGATACTAAACACTGGTTATCTGCTAAAAGGAAAAGTTATAAGGCAAAGATTAAAATATCATAGGTTCCAATAACACATCAAACAGAAAGCATATTATTTGGGAGTATATTGCTCTAATACTTTAAATGATTTTAAATGATTGTCTTTTAAAATCGTCATGCAAGGTTCTGTTTCTTTTGTTGTAAGAGAAAAGAACGCGGGTCAGTTGGGTTTCAGAAGGGCAGGTAGCAGGTGGTCAAGAGTCATGTGATAGTCACGTATAGATCCAGTGTTTGCAGGCCTGAGGGCGTCAGTTAATTTACTCGTCCTTTTCCTGTTGGATATAACAGTTCCATACATTGGCCCACGAGGTGCTTCTCCTCGGCCTGTGTTGTAAGAAAAGGTCTATTGTTGTTCTCCTGATTGAGTTAGTTATTATCCCTCTTCTAAGTAGATATCAACGAGGCACTGACAGGAACTGACTCAGAATATTGATGTCACGTGATAGTGATGATTAGTTTAGACCTTGTGATGAGTTGATTCAATGGTGTATCTGTGTCTGTTCGATATAAATCCGCACACACAAGACACAAACAACATCTCCATCACTGACTGAATCCTGGTGCAGGACTTGGGTAATTTGGGAATGATCAGGTTAGAAACTTGAGAAGCCGTAGGGGTGCATTATTTAGGATTATTTGTAATTGGGTCATTTTGATTGGTTTAATTGTCAGGGGTTCGACAAGGCGGTATAGGCGTGCTCTCAATCAGGTTGGTTGAGTTCTCAGGTTCAGGTTCAGGTTCTTGGTCAGTTTTATCATGTCAGAAAATGCACGGGATGCCAGATGTGCATTTGTTGAAAGACTCTGGGACTGCGTTCACTGGCTTGTGTAGGAGGAGAGCCAATGTCAAAGTCACAACATATCCTACAATAGTAGGGATGTAAAGCGCTGTGTCAGCGGCAGACCAAGAGGGGAAAGGAAATTGTAGTGAGAGGGGGAAACGAAAAATACAAAGAGAGACACAAAGGGGAAAAAAAAAAACAGAGACACAAGGACACCGAATGAGGTGAGACAGCAAACGAGTGTCACATATGTGGAGACCCTCCTCTCTACTAGAGGTTGGTCCTAGCAGTGCGGCGGAGGAGAGTGTGTAAGTGTTGTTTAAGCAAGGTAGCTATATGTTTTCCTAGAACGACAGAAATTATATTAGTGTGGTGTAGAGCATGGGATTGTCGGTCTGTGTCAGTGGGTTTGATCTTCCCCCTTTTCCTGTCGGCTGGAGCCCTAGTGCCTCTTTATATGGTTTCGATGGACCCAGGTCACCGGGTTGGTACAGCAGGTGTAGCGGTAGTGTCATCTGTCGCCCCGTCATCATCTCGAACAGGGGTACTCCGGTGGACCGGTGACTGGTTGGCTCGGGCGGCCATCAGTACCAGAGAAAGTTTAATATCCCAATCCTTTTGATTGGCGGACACGTCCTTCTTCAAC
>NW_015551082.1:89015-89882 GCF_001515605.1 Sinocyclocheilus anshuiensis | reverse complement strand
CTTAGACGGGCGTAGTTCGAGTCGGTACAGATGAGGAGTTCTTTTGATGTTGTGCGATGCAGCAAATTGTAGGGTCATGAGGATGGCCGCTATTTCTGCATATTGCGATGAGTGAGGGCCTAATTGGAATTGTTGCGGCGGGCAAGGGTCATTGTTGAGCCAGACCACTCCCGCTCCAGCTTTCAAGTTGCCCTGTTGATTGTAGGAGCAGCCATCGACATATGCTGTGGGCATCCCTTCACACACATTCTCCTCGAAGTTACTGTGGTTTGTCAGTTGTGGCGGTAACGGTTCTTTGGGTTCTACTGCTGTGTGCAGCGTGTCCGTTGAACAGTTCTGGCAGGCTGCTATCCCGTTTCCTAGATATGATCTGTGGTTTTGGGCATATCTTGCTTTGACGTCCCGTCCTTGGAGCGTCATTAGCCAAGTAGCAATGCGTGCGTTGGTTACCACGCCATCCCTGATTCGTTGGCTATTGAGGAAGGTTACTGGCTGGTGACAGGTTTCAATGATAACCTTCTGAGCTCCAATGTAGTTGGAAAAACGCTGGATGGCCCAGACAGTGCAAAGCAAAGCTTTTTCGCAGTCTGAGTATTTGCATTCTGGGGGAAGCAGTGTTTTGCTGGCATAAGCGACCACTCGCTTGTCTTTGTCATGGAGCTGGTACAGGCCTGCACTGAGGCAGTGACTGGAGAATCCAGCGTCCAGATAGAATTCCTTTCCTGGGTCTGGGTAGGCCAGGCATTGTGCAGCGCACAGACATTGTTTGAGCTCGCTCATAGCCGTGTCCTGGGCTTCAGACCAGACGAAGGGTTCGTCCTTTCTCAGGAGGGAGGTTAATGGTCGTGCGATGTCAGCGTAGTTTTC
>NW_015551082.1:70507-88962 GCF_001515605.1 Sinocyclocheilus anshuiensis | reverse complement strand
GTGATCGATTTCTTCGAGGTGGTCTGCCACATTTGAGCTTTTCAGAAGAACATCATCCACGTAAACGAGGTTGCCTCTCGTTCTGGCATCAGGGCATGCTTTGTTCAGGAAGATGTTGAATTCTGCTGGTGAGTTGGCATAGCCAAAGGGGCGCCGTGTGAAGGTGTATTGTCGATTGCCAAAGGTGAATGCCAGCTTGTGTTGGTCATCAGGGTGGACAGGGATTGTCCAAAATCCTGAGGCGACGTCCAGCGTGGAAAGGATCGTTGAGCCTTTGATTTTGGGAATCTCTTGGTCCAACTGAGTCATAGGCCATCGCGATAAGGGTACTTGCTGGTTTAATTTGCGATAGTCAATGGTGGGCTGCCATTTGCCCTTGGGCTTTAGAACTGGCCATATCGGGGGGCCAGGCCAGTATGCTACTTGTTTGAGCGTTTCGTAGGTGGCCTTGGTGTCCAGCGCATGGTGAATCGTGGGCGTGTGTCAGCATCATGCCCCTTTGGCCCTGAGGAGCTATTGGAATCTTGTACTGTCGCACAAATGTGGGTGGCGCATTTGGGTGTGTCGGAATGCACACCGTGTGGATGTTGGTCAGGCCACAATCCAGGGAATCCTTTGCACTTGTGCAGAACCTCTTTGAGTCCTTGGCGATCCACTTCATTGTAGAGGGCATCAGCCTAACTCAGGATCTGTTGAATTTGTGCATTGAACCCGGCGTAGGGTTCCTCCGCAGTTGAGTCATTTGAGGGGTCTTGGGCCCCGATAGTCACCTGTGTAGGTGATTTCTGTCGCAGGCTGTGTTGAGACAGCGTAGACAGCGAGGTGAGTGTCATCTGTTAGTTCTGAACGGCAGACGCTTTCTCTGGAGACCGGCAGAATGGAAGTGATGGCAATGATTTCATGGGATTTTGTGAATGTTACGGTGTCATTGTATTCGTCTGACATTAGCTGGGCTGCTATGGGGCCTATGACAGGTACCGTTAGTTCAAAGTCGTGGAACGCCTGGTTGATGAGCCATCCCAGGTGACTGGCTTTGGGAACTTGGATGTCTTTGGCCGTACAGTTGTTGAACAACACATACACAGCACGAGATGACACTTCAATGAGAGGTGTGGCTACCAAGGTCAGTCCTAGTCTTAGGCAGGTCCTGGAAGAAGCCTAGCTTACTATTGAGAGTTTGGCCAGGTCGCATGTTGAGGCGGACGCTGACACTCTATGATGTCGGCTCCAATGTAGATGTCATGAGGTAGGTTGGGGACAACGAGGAAGTAGTGACTCATGTGTCTGTTGTTCCATCGTATGTCCACAGCGCAGATGATCTTGGAGGTAGCCATGGTTGTCGACCAGGGACTGAGAGGGAAGCGGCTGTGTCTTGAGACATGTGGGAGGCTCTGCTGTCTTTGTTCCAATGCTCTGAAAAGCTTCAGGCTGATAGCGGAGTTCTCCACCCACAGGGCTAGTGCTGCGTCAGACAATGATATGTGGTGGACATTTATGGCAGTAATGATTCGAAGGGGGCCTGAGTCTGAGTCAGGCGCCTGCAGTGAGCAGAGGAAAGGGTCCAGGTTCTTGCTGCTTGGAGTTGAGCTTGGCCCTGGCCCTGGCTTTGACATTGCATCATCAGTCAGTGAATGGGCGGCAGTGTCTGTGGCTTGACACTGCGACTCGTTGGAGTCTACTGACTGGAAGGACAGAAGCTCGCGGACTTGCATCCATATCTTTAGGTGCTTGAAGTCTATTAAGTGTTCAAAGCGATTAAGCAGGTCTTTTCCAATGAGGAGTGGATACGTGTTGAGTGGTGAGACGTATACTGGGTGAACGAGGTCCATTGGTCCCCACAGTTAGGTGAATTGGGGCCATATGTTTTAGTTGTAGGCCTGTGTGGGAATATGCTTGAAGGTTCAGCTCGCACCTTTGAAGTTTGAGGGTGCTATTAGACCTCTTTGTTCTTTCTTGGACTTCTTCAAGGAGTTCAGTCGACATTAGAGTGATGTCGGCTCCCGTGTCCAGGAGGGCTTCGACTTTGATGTGCCGTTCGATGATGATGGAGAGGTAAAACTTTCTTGCTATACTTTACCAGGGACTGGAGTTTGGGATGAGACCGGTAGGATGTCAGGACTGATCTGGTGTTTGTCGGAGGAGTGGCAGATGACCACGACAGCACTTTCAGGAACTTGAGTGGTTTCGTCAGCAGGTGTTTCTTGGACCCTGCTGTGATCTGGAGCATCAGGTGTTGAGTTAATGTCTAACTCTGTTGCTGGGTTTTCAGGTAGGATTTCTTGTCCATCTGAAGTTACGGTGGTTACGGTTCTCTGAGAGTGAGGTGAAGGAGTGCTGTTCTCTGTGGCTGGTTGGGTCAGCTGGTCGCTGCCTTCTCTTCTGGCTGCTAGTCAGGCTGACTCTGGTTTCTCTTTCTTTTCCCATTTCCGATCCTCCTCCTTTCGTTGAAAGAACTCTTTCATCATAATTTTCATCAGCTCTTGTGAGTCGAAACACGGTGATGTCTTTTGTTCTTATGTGGATTCAGTTTGAGCTTGGTCAGCTTGGAATCTTTGTGAATTATTTCGTCGATTCCTTGGGTTTCCATTGGATTCCCACAAGCTTTTCCCTCTTGAGTTTTCAAATGAGCTTGGTTAGTTCCACGATCTCTCCCAATGATTCTCATGAGGCCTTGATTGGTCCCATGACTTCTCCCAGTGATGTCCAGGTGAGTGTTGTCGTCCACGCGGTCCATCCCAGCGGTCATACCTCTGTTTAGGTCGGGTACCAGCATGGGAGTCCCGTTCTTTGTTGGACGAGGGTGCATTCCACTCTCTGGGTGGCGGCTTGGCGCTGTCTTGGCCTTGGGTGCCCTCTAGAGCCAGCCCTTAACTTTGAGTGTTGAAGTCAAGAACTGCTGGGGCTTTGGCGCCCTTTTCTGAGGCCATATTTTGTTTGCCGTAGACTTTCTGCGCCAAGTCTCACAACTGCTGAGCATTCATTGTTCGTGGACATGTGAGAACACCAAGATGGTGGCTTACTCCAGGATGGAGGTTTCTTAGGAAGAGAGTTTTGAAGTTCAGGTCGTCCTCCATGTCAGGTTCGTTGCGAGTTCCGAAGTATGCTTGTCTGAGTCGGCTGTAGTAGGCTTGAGGAGGTTCATGATGTCCTTGTCTCGTCTCCAGGGCAGCCACTAGTCCTTGTTCAGACTCAGGGTCGGCAAACTCTTTAATGAGGGCTTCTCGGAGCAGTTGGTAATCAGTCTTTGTGTGAGCAGGCTGCCGGGTCCAGGAAACTGCGCACTTCAGGGCTGGAGGTTGTTCTGAGCAAATAGAGTCTATCTTTGTCAGTGACGTTAGGTCTCATTTCCAGATGGAAATCAATATCTTGGAGATAAGCTTGGACATCCTGGCTGCCTGGCACACTTGGGGTGAATTTGCCAATGTTCCTGGCGAGCTTGTCGAGGTCTTTTAGGTCCAAGCCGTGCGATGATCTGGCTGGCTCTAGCAGGTTCTTTTAGCTTTGTCGTGAGGTAAAGTTCCTCAGAGGGAGCTGGTGAATGTTTAAGCCCTGCCCCCTCCCCCTTTTGCTCACGCGTCAGTCCAGGAACAGGTGAACCGGTCCTGCTCAGCAGGGGTGAGGTTGGTGACCGTCGTGTCCTCGACGGCTCACGGCGCAATTCGTAGGCGTGTTTGAGTTCCTCTCTGAAACTATCGGATTCCTCTTTAATGTAGTCGAGCTGTCGTGTAAGGCGGCTGATCTCATTTCTTGACTCATTCAGGTGAGTTTCAAGGGCTTTGATTCTGCTGTTCTTGTCTCTGAAGTCAGCCTTTGCCTTTTCCAGTAGCTGTTCTGCATACTGTAACTTGTTAGAGCGATCAGCGTAGTCTGCCATTTCTTGGGTAGTAGCTGCTAGGGTCTCTTTTAGCCTGTTGATCTCTTCCTCGGTGCCTTGTTCCACCTCATCAGGCCCTTCCCGTCGTTCCTGAGCTTCCAGTTCTAGCTGCTCGATGCGTCGTTGTGTGCGTGCGTGTCAACTCCTGCTGGAGGTGTGCCTGTCGACTTAAGGAGCCGGTGATCTTGGCTAATTCTTTGTGACTGTAGCTGTATTACAAAAAAATTTTGTAATAAAACTGTGATTGCTATTAAAATTTCCTCCGGGGTGAAGGAAAACAACAGCAATGACAGTATTGGTCTCTCAATGGCAAGATTGACACCATAAACTAATTAGAGTTTTCTTCGGGTGTGTTTAAAATTTTGCATACCTTCTCGTTGACCTGCTTTAGACTTGGCTGGGTAGGGTTTTACAAGAGAGTGGAAGGTAAATGGAAGACAATTTTGAACCGACATTCTCAAGTTTCACAAATACCTGTTCAATTGCTAAAGTTCTCTGCTTTATGATTTCTCCACAGGCAAAATCCCAGCAAACAGCCGCAGTAGTCAAATTAGAAGAAAGCAGCAGAGAGACAGATAAGAAGGAGAGTGAGGATTTGTTCCCAATGTCAGAACGAATAACAAGGTTGACAGCGTGGTGGCGCTGTTGAGTCGATACACTTTGGGGTTAGGTTTTGCTGTGTTCGCAGGATAAAACTAACTAACCTAAGTATTGAGGAAAGTCCTAATTTTCCTTTTGGGGTTTTGCCACTAACAGGCTTAAGCCAAACGAAAAAACCTATGAAAATTTGGGCTGAGTTAATTAATTAGCTGAAGGATAGAAAGGACGGCCTAACAGGTGGAACCAGAACTTGATTGCAAATGAAATTAGAATTTCAAATTAGAAATGATATTTCTTGGTTAAAATTGAATGATGTTATCATTAAAATTGATAAGAGCAATTAAAATTAAATTAATCAATAAGTATCTTGAAGCAGGGTAACCCAAACCCTAATTAGCTACAGATGAAACTAAAATTTCAGAGCAATATTGACAGTTAAGGATTAAAATCCTAACGTTGTGTCATTAGATTATAAGAGCAATTATAATTAAGTTGATCAGCAAATATTGTTGCAATATGAAAACAGGAACTGTAATTAATTATTAAATGAAATTAAAATTTCAAATCTGTAATTATGAAATTAAATTAGAAATTTTAAATCCCTAAGGATAGCAAGTTACTAATACCTACTGATGTTATTATAATCATAAGAGCAATTATAATTTAATTAATTCGTACCACCCTAATTACTTACAAATGCATTTAAAAATTTCAGAGACAAATTATTAGCTATTGATAGTTAATAATTACAAATTCTAATGTTGTTGTCATTAGATTATAAGAGCAATTATAATTAAATTAATCAGTAAATATTGTTTCTATGTGGAAGCAGGAACTGAAAATAATTTATGAAATGAAATAAAAATGTCAAATCTGTAATTAATTATGAAATTAAATTAACGATTTCAAATCCCTAAGGATAGCAAATTAATAATATCTACTGATGTCACTAAAATTATAAGAGCAGTTATGGAATCAATCACAACGTAGCATTAAAGTAATGAGGCTTAAGGATTAATTTTCTAAAAAAAAAAAAAACAGCTATGGCAGTTTAAACTGATACCAGCGGAAGGGGAAAGACCAACCTTAAACAAATGTTATCAAAAACCACCTGTGAGATCGCTAATCTGATGGTTGGTTACAATGTACAGCAAGGTTTATTAAGATTGCATCCGTCAACGTTCTTTTCGATGGGAGGGGAGGAGAAGAGAGATAAGATGGATAAGTGTAAAAGAGAGAGAGAGATGAGGTGAAAGAACCCACTAGTGTGAGAGTTCAGATAAAAGTTCAGATACAAAAGCTTAGATCACTTCAACATTTCAAAACACTGCATTCAAAACCACAAGATGCTACCGAATGTTAACCACTAGCCTTTAATGCTAATAGCTCTGCAAAGGCTTCAATGCAATCTCATTAGCTTCAGTTAGCTTAGCTCATGCTAGGCTATTTGTTTACAACAGCTCAAAAATGGCGCCGGCGGACTGCGCTTGCACACTTGAAGGTTATCCCGGAAAAAGTCTCTGAGAACTTCCTGGGTTACAGCCAGGGCCGTTTCTAGGCATGTGGGTAGTCAGTGAAACGTCAGCGCATTTCACTCTGAACCACCAAAAGCACTATTTAGATTCTTATCTTTTCTTATAGCGCTGACCAATCTCAACTCGCTCATTTAGAGCGAGGTAAATTAATCTACAGATTAATTATTTATACAACAGCGTTATTGAGGCCTCGATGGACCTAAGCACTTTGTCAGTCTATATAGACAGAAAAAAAAACGCGTGGATTTAACAAGACAATTTACTTGATCAAGATTCACATTTCTTCCAAAACACGCATTCGGACACTCTCTCTGAGCACCGCGTTTCAAGTTCACTAGTTTTTAGTGAATAAATGGCAGAGGAGTATCAGTTAGCTAATCTAATATTCTCAAACCAGGGAGATACATTACGTTAGCATAGTTCGGTCAGAAGTGGGACACGCACTACAAATCAAGATTTGTTTTTGCACCAATGCATTGTTAAAGGATCAGCGTGTCATATTCCCATATAAACTTTTAACAGCCAATTTAAAAATATTGGTATAGTAAAATTTGCTAATTTACGAGATCAATACATCCTTTATTAAACCGCTTTGTCGAGTTTAATGCATCCTTACGGAGGTGTCGAAATGCTGAATCAATTCATTCACTTCCAACAGCGCTTAATGGGAGCAACGCTGCTGATGCATGACGGCATAGAGGGCAGAGCGTCACGTTATTTAAAGGGGACGTGTTAACGCGTTAACAAGTAGCAACCCTCTACCGCACGCATTATGATAGACCTATAGAAAAAAAATTCTACTTGATCAAGATTTCACAATTCTCCCATAAAATAACGTTCTGACACTCTCTCTGAGCGCCACAAGTTCACTAGTTTTTAGTGAATAAATGGCAGAGGAGTATCAGTTAGCTAATCTAATATTCTCAAACCAGGGAGATACATTACGTTAGCATAGTTCGGTCAGAAGTGGGACACGCACTACAAATCAAACTATGAAGGCCTTTTGAAAGAAAGGAAAACGAGGAACACGCTCGCTTCTTTCTTGTGCGCTTTTAGAGCGACTAACTCTTGTCTCAACAGACAAAATTTAAATGTTTTACTGCAGTTCACTTCTTTAAACAACAACTCGCGTTGCACTTCATTCATCCAAAATGCTCTACCATGCCATAATAACAGGTACAATAACACACACAACTCTGTTCCTCTATCTCTGATCTATTTCTTCCGGTTAAAAATAGAACAAATACACAAAATGACTTGGTGTTATGAATCTTTAAGCCAAATTTGCCCGCTGTTTTGCTCCACCATAATATGTAATAACTTTAAGGATTTAGCTTTTATTTCAGCTTTTAGGGAATCGATTATTAAAGATTCGATGTTGATTTCTTCAAGTTGATCTGATTCAAAATTTAGAGCTTATACTTCATCAACGGTTTGTCCAGCGAGCGTTAAAATCAGTATATCTTAACAATTCTGTTCATATTACTTCGTGGCCAACAACACCACAAACAAAATGGTAATCTTATTAATTTTGAGCAAGGTAACAAAGGATCTGGGCAAAGTTTGACTTTAAAATACGCGACACAAGACAATACTTCTTTATAAATGAAACAAACATTTATTCGCTATTCTATGGCACATTAAACTAAGCTAAAACACACACACATACACACAAAAGGTTCAGGAAATGAGTTGCTGCATTTGCATGAAGTTCCCAAAGTTCTAATACTCGTTTTCTACGAGTTATTTCAATTCAACCTGAGAAAAC
Organism: Sinocyclocheilus anshuiensis; assembly: GCF_001515605.1. Lineage (NCBI taxonomy): Eukaryota > Metazoa > Chordata > Actinopteri > Cypriniformes > Cyprinidae > Sinocyclocheilus > Sinocyclocheilus anshuiensis. Next base: position 81,185 of record NW_015551082.1, on the reverse strand, counting down.
TCATAAAAGCAGAGACTTGGCTTACCTTTACTGCTTAAAATCAATTCAGCACCAGTTCAGCAAGAAATTGTGATTTATTTGTTACTTGCATTCAAGTTGACAGCTGACAACAGGCTTCCTAGATGGCTGCTTGAGGGAATCCCGGGGCTGCGGATTGGCTGCTGTCTGACATATGGTCGATGTCTGACGTATTTCTGGGGATGCCCTCGGGCAGTTGGTTGGTTTCCTTGTGACGTGACGACGCGCTGGAAGTTCTTCTCAGATTCTGTTTGCAAAGACTAAGCTTTGAAGATTTCTGCAGTCACGAAGTTTGACGAAGTTTTGGAGTTCTGGAGGATCACTAGCCTGATGTTACGGCTGTGAGGGCTTTGTAGCGCAATCAATAAGGCGGAAGAGCCAAAGATCCAGAGAGCAAGCAGCCAAAACGAAGGCTTTGTGTCCAGTTTTAAGCAGGCTGATTTTTGTCCATCCCATAGTCTTCCAATCGGAGGTTGGTGCAGGGCTTTAACCACGCCCCACACTGTTCCTTTATCATGCATGAATCACATGCTCCCCGTGGGGAGTATTTCTGCAAGTTTTAATAACTTCTTATAAAAGTATTATCACCAGCGAATGATGCCGAATATCATTGTTTTCATTCACGCCAATGTTCTGCAAATAAAACAATCTTTAACCCGATATGAAACACTGGTTATCTGCTAAAAGGAAAAGTTATAAGGCAAAGATTAAAATATCATAGGTTCCAATAACACATCAAACAGAAAGCATATTATTTGGGAGTATATTGCTCTAATACTTTAAATTATTTTAAATGATTGTCTTTTAAAATCGTCATGCAAGGTTCTGTTTCTTTTGTTGTAAGGGAAAAGAACGCGGGTCAGTTGGGTTTCAGAAGGGCAGCAAGCAGGTGGTCAAGAGTCATGTGATAGTCACGTTTAGATCCAGTGTTTGCTGGCCTGCGTGCGTCAGTTAATTTACTCGTCCTTTTCCTGTTGGATATAACAGTTCCATACATTGGCCCACAAGGTGCTTCTCCTCGGCCCGTGTTGTAAGAAAAGATCTATTGTCGTTCTCCTGATTGAGTTAGTTAGTATCCCTCTTCTAAGTAGATAACGACGAGGCGCTGACAGGAACTGACTCAGAATATTGACGTCATGTGATAGTGATGATTAGTTTAGACCTCGTGATGAGTTGATTCAATGGCGTATCGGTGTCTGTTCGATAGAAATCCTACATGTTTTTCCAAAAAAGGACACTTAGAAACTCCAAAAGGACACCAAAGAACCAAATGATATAAGGAGCCCATATAAGCACATATGAAAGAAAAACAAATCAGAATTTTATAGTATGTGTACAGTGCAACAGCAAAGAACTTTTTTACATTTTAGAGAAGTCAAGTTGCGATAGCGAACAGGACCACATATGGAGATACTAAACCAACCGCCTACTGACCAGAGCTCGTGTTTTAAAGCGAAACACACTGGAATGAATAATTCACTGAAAACGCAACGCGAGTCTCTGTTCTCTCTGCAATCTCTGATGTAATCAGCCTGGTTTCCTTTATATTAGTGCTGTTTTGGACGGATTGTTTGAATGCATTCGCTTACTGGATCATTGGACTGAAAACTTTCCCGGAGTTTAGCAGTTTAAAATCATCTGATCGCAAGCAGAGAAGCAAAATTGGGTTAAAGGGTTTGAATAGAAATTGTGCTTCAGTAATTTTGCATTAATTGCGTAAAAATTTTTTTAAACGTTAACGCGTTGACAGCCCTAATAAATTAATTATATATATATATATTTTTTTTTTTTACAAAGAGAGGCATTCTGGATGTTTTATTTAAAGACAATGTCACCTTTGGGTTTAAATGAGGATTTTGACCTTTCATGTTTTCTGTAATTTTTGGTTTATGTTTTGTGTGTTAGTGTTCCCATTAATTATTTTATATGTTTAAGTGGAGTCTGTGGATTGATTAATAATAATTTATTATCACTTTATGTACTGTATATCATCTGTTATATAATCACTGAGAAACAAAGAATTGTCACGTTTGTCACATTTGTCTTTTTTATCGCCTGCTTTATTTCAAATAAAAGACTTTAAAGTGCAGACCAACCTTTGTAATGTTTGAAGAAATATAGGTCTTGCCACCTAATTCAGCTGGGAGAGCATGGTGATTTGCATTGACTATAATAATAAAAGGAAAAAAATATTTTGTGTTCATTAATCATGTTGAAATCATATTGAAATATTCACAGTGCTCTTCACTAATATTGGCACCCTTGGTAAATATAAGCAAAGGTGGCTGTGAAAATAAATCTCATCGTTTATCTTTTATTCAAAAAAATTCACAAAGCTGTCAGCTTTAGATTTTTTATCTGTTGGTATTTGACAACAACATTAACATCCAGCAGTATATTTAACCATGGGCATGGTGTACTTCTTATCCCTGTTTGCACCAAACCCATCTGGTGGGTTTGCTGCTAAAAAGCTCTTTTTTTAGTTTCATCTGACCATAGAACCCAGTCCCGAAGTTCTAGTCGTGTCTGACAACTGAATATGCTGGAGTTTGTTTTTGGATGAGTGAGGAGGATTTTTCTTGAAACCCTCCCGAACAACATGTGGTGATGTAGTGTCTATTTGATATTTGTTATTAGGTTTTCTGAACTAATCTCTGCAATTCTTCAGCTGTGATCCTTGTAGAGACTTTGGCCACTCAAACTCTCCTCCTCACCGTGCATTAGGACTATATAGACACACATCCTCTTCCAGGCAATATCTTTAGTTGATTGGAACGTCTTAATTATTGCCCTGATTGTGAAAATTAGGATTTTTTTTTCAATGCTTATGCTCTTTCTATTTTGGGAAGCGTAATAAACTTGTTCTGCACATCAGAACTATATTCTTTGGTTTTACTCCTTGTGATGGATGATTAAGGGAATTTGGCCTTTGTGTTCCTCAAATTTATAATCCTAAAGAACAGGAAGTCATGGCTGGTCAATTTCATGCTGCTAGTCACCCTGGTGTGCTAAAAAAAAATGTAACTATTAATGGGAATATACTTCAGAGATATTTTACTCAAAGAATTTCTATGGGTGCCAATAATTGTGGCCAACATGCATTGGAGAAAAACATTTATTTCATAATGTGAGTTTCCCCCCTCTTTCAATTGTTTTACTTCAAAGAAAGGTTAGAATTTTGTTACTTTTTTGAATGAAAGGTCAAAAAGATATAAGATGCAGATTTATTTTCACAGCTGCCTTTGCTAATATTTACCAAGAGTGCCAATTTAAGTGTAGGGCACTGCACATTTAAACTATTAAAAATATTTTTTACATTTACATTTAGTCATTTTGCAGACACTTTTATACAAAGCGACTTACAATTGGGGAATACATAAAGCGGTTCTTCTTAAAGAGGCAAACAGACACAGGAAGTGCTCATAATACCAAGTTTCAGGCATTGTTCAAATAAGTACAAGCTAGAAAGGAAAGGAATAAAGAAAGAAAAATACAAAGATTTATTTTTATTATTTTTTTTTTTTTTATTTAGGAAGAAGTCAAGAAGTGTCGAAAGAGATGAGTTTTCAGCTGTCGCTTGAAAATTGTCAGGGATTCAGCTGTAGTGTCTGGACCAATCAGACACACCATTTTTCATTTGATTTAACAAATCAGTTATTCATTAGATTAACAAACATTTCACAGACCCCTCACCCAATAAACATACTGGGTGCCAAGATGTCTGTGAACGAGGCCCAGGACCCTGGTTACCATGGCAACCATGACACCTTTGCTAGACCAGATAAACTTTACGACCTAATGGCATGTTGAGAGTTCTCCCTCTCACTACATTTTCCATAGGAAAGACACACTGCACAGCAAAATGGACTCTTCTCTAATTAATTAATAGGAAAACCTTTCTGTGAATGAACACACATCTCAAGACATTGTGTATACCATTACTGTTCTTGTATATTGTCTGTTGAATTGTTTACTTGTAACGATCCACTTATACTTCTTAAAAAAATTACAATAAGGGACTTCACAGCACGCTTCAAGGGCATAGGTTGGATCCGATTGTGATTACAAATAACATTTGATCAACAAAAAAGAAGCAACAACAAAGAACACATCATACTTCATAAATTGCACAACCCGGTACAAAACTCCTTGTTGTTCTTTATAGCCAATGCGTCCTGAAGTAAAATCTACTTCAGGCTGCCTTAAATCTTCACACATAATATCAGCTCTTTGTGCCTTCTCAATGTCATGCATGGTTACAGGTAGCTCTGCCCAAGACATTTTTGCCACAGCAACACACACATCGCCTTCTGGCAGCTCTGGTGACCTGGACAAAGCGTCGGGTACTACGTTACAGCAACCTTTTCGATAATGTACCCGAAATGAGAATGCTTGCAACCTCAAGATCCATCTTGTCAGTCATGAAGTAGTTTTTGGACAATTAAAAGCCCAAGATAAAGCACTATGGTCCGTAAATACATCAAAGGTATTACCCTCCAAGTAATGACGCCATTTCTCTACTGCCCAGACCACCGCTAAGCATTCTTTTTCTGCCGTTGAATATTTGATCTCTGCTCCTGTCAATGCCCTGGAGGCGAAAGCAATAACTTTTTCCTCACCGTCCAAATTTTGCATCAGGACAGCCCCCAAACCAACATTGCTGACATCTGTATACACTTGAAACGAATGGGCAGAGCTTGGAAAAGCTAATACTGGTGGTTGCAACAATACCCGCTTTAACTTTGCAAAAGCTACCTGACATGCCGATGTCCAATCCCAAAGTTGCCCCTTCTTTTTCAAGTTATTCAAGGGAGCAATGATATCTGCAAGGTGGGGAATAAACTTGTGATACCACCCCTCCATGCCACTAAAGCGCTCCAAACTTTTCAAATCACCGGGCCGAGGGTAATTAGAAATTGCCTGCACTTTCTCTGGATCAACCTCCACACCATTACCCGATACCACATGTCCCAAAAACACTATTTCAGACATGAAAAAATTGCACTTTTTGACATTTAAGGTAAGGTTAGCTACATGAAGCTTTTGGAAAACAGCCTCTAAATCTCGTAAGTGCTGCTCTGGTGTCTGTGAAAAAACAATCACATCATCGACATACACAAAGCATACCGTCCCCTTCAACCGCCCAAGGACATTTTCCATAAGCCGTTGAAAAGTGGCACCAGCGTTCCGTAGCCCGAACGGTATAACCTTAAATTGAAATAGCCCTTGAGGTGTTATCACAGCTGTCTTTTTCTTACTACCCTCATCCATAGCCGCCTGCCAATATCCACTCTGTAAATCCAATGAACTGAAAACCTGTGCACCTCGCAAAGACTCTAAGATTTCATGCACCAAAGGCATGGGTTATGCATCATGATGGGTTTTCGCATTTACTTTACGGTAATCAACGCAAAAACGAAAAGTCCCATCCTTCTTTGATACCAAAACAGCAGGGGAAGCCCATGCTGATGATGATGGTTCAATTACACCCTCTTCCAACATCTTTTGAACATGCTCCATAACAATTGCTTGTTTCTGAGGCGATACCCTATAAGCTCTCTGTCGCACCGGTACCTCGTCAGTGGTTAGAATCTCATGCAAAGAAATATCAGTTTTCCCCCTATGCTGAGTCCATACCGACGGCCACTTTTCCAGCATTGGTCTCACCATTTCAGGTTGCAAATTCAACAGTGGGCAGGAAACTGGCTGTGTCATGGACTCCTGGACAGCATAATAAAAATTCACTTGAGACACTTGCTCTCCCCATTGCAGTGAACTACCTGCCTTCTGAATGAACTTATATTCTTTACCCCCTTGTAAGATGCATTTCCCAAGGTAAGGCTTTAAAGTAACCTGACCTGCGCAAAGAAAATCCAACCCCAGCAACAATGGCATATATAACTGGGTGTCATCCAATACGTAGATATTAACCACCAAATGGGTATGATGAAGTTGAATGAGTAAATTGATCTTCCCTATGGCTCGACTCTCTTGCCCATTAGCCATCATAAACTTTTGACCAATACAAGAATCCAAAAACTCATTCTCCTTCTTAATTCTTTCCCACAAACTTTTACGCATCAATGAATATGTACATCCTGTATCGCACACAGCATCTCCACTGAAACCTCGAATTCCAATGGGTACAACCAAAAGGTCAGGAATTGCTGAAACAATGGCCACATCAGCATCCCTTCCTCTATCGTGTCCCTTTTTCCCCATCTTTCTCAAAGAACGATCCACACCAGTCGACTGCACTCTGGACCAGTACCCTTTAGTATTGCTCCAATCTTTTTCAATCAAGGAACCTATCTTTACCAGTTGTTCAACAGTAGGTACCAAACCTCTCAATCCACTGGCCAATCTGGGGTTGCAAGCATTAAGGATTCGCCTAACTATTTCCTCTTCTGACATATTTGGTTGCCACTTTAAACACAATGCTCGGTAATCATATGCAAAATCCCTCAAACACTGTGTTGGAACCTGTACTGTTGTTCGCAACTGTTCCTCAATCTCAGCTTCATAGTCCATAGGAAGAAATGCTTCTAAAAAACTTTTCTTAAAATCTTCCCATGTATTTATCTTAGCATGAGTTGCCAACCACCAACTTCGGGCTGGTCCTTTCAAAACAGTATTCAACGCACCTAATAACTCTTGGTCACTCATTGGCCATAGAGACAAAAAACTTTCACACTATTAAATAAAATCTGTAACATCAACAGACTCTCTTGAATCACCAAACTGGAAAATCCATCCGAATGGGAGGCTTCACAGGAGTAGCTTGAGACATAATTCCAGAACCCCCTGCTCGACCACTAATTGCAGTAGGCGTAGAACTATCTGCAGGTGTCCAGGTCAAACGGCTCCTCTGAAAATTCCTCTTTAGCTCTTCATCCCATTTCTTATCTCTGCGCTGAAGACATGCTACTAATGTCTCATCTAAAATGTTTCAATTTATCATCAACATACCGTTTCAAATTTTCAGCTACTTCATCAATTGAAGCACGAACTGCATCTTCTCTATTCAAGATACTATCCACTGATTGCTTATGACGTTCTTCCACAAGATCTAAACATTCTCTGAGGAGCTCTAGCTGCTCATCTACTGAATTTTCTTTCCCCCCTACAACAACCTCCTCTTCCTGGCTCTGATCTATATACATCTCATCCAAAAGGCTAGCAAGCTCACTAACCTCATTTCGTGATGTTTTATCTTGGGTCAAAAAAGGATTCAACTGGTCAGCATCTTGATCACATTGATCTATATTTTCCTCCGACAATACCCTATCCATTATCCACCCTATTTTACATTTATCACTAATTTTTTTAATGATACAATAACCAATTCCTATATGCAGATAACAACAAATTTAAATTTGCTTACAGAACATCAAAAAAAAATGGAAAAGAGGAAAAATAATTCATACATACATATCAATCACAAAATACATCCAAAGTTCCCCATACGGGCCAATGAATGTTTGTGGATTACCCTCTTTGTGAAGGGTGTCAATGATTGTCTTCTGGACAACTGTCAAAGCAGCAGTCTTCCCCATGATTGTGTAGCGTAGTGAACCAAACTGAGAGACCATTTTGAAGGCTTAGGAAACCTTTGCAGGTGTTTTGAGTTGATTAGCTGATTGGCATGTCACCATATTCTAATTTGTTGAGATTGTGAGTTGGTGGGTTTTTGTTAAATGTGAGCCAAAATCATCACAATTAAAAGAACCAAAGACTTAAACTACTTCAGTCTGTGTGCACTGAATTTATTTAATACACGAGTTTCACAATTTGAGTTGAATTACTGAAATAAATGAACTTTTCCACGACATTCTAATTTATTGAGATGCACCTGTAGTCCCCAGAGTCCATTAGAACATTTCACCAAGTCTGTTTTTTACCATCTCTTCTGATTTAGTCCACTTTAAACACGTGCATTTTGCGGCTGTTTGAACTCATAGCAAGCATAAGCAGAACACAGCGGTTCACACAGTCAAACTCCCGCTGCTTACCACCCCGGCATTTTGTGACAGCGCAGCTCACTCGTGGAAAATAATGTGTGCTCAGTCCAAAAGTCTGAAACAGGGCCCATCCTTCCGACTTTCCGAAGTATTCCACGTAAGTGAACGCCAGTCCAGATTCGCGAGGCATGAGCGGAACCGTAAAAAAAAAACATCCCGTTTCTCCGCTTTGCGTTCACCTTATATACTTCCGAGTCCACACATCATCAACACGGTAGTTCCGCCTCATACTTTCTCTTCCACGTCATGTTATAAAGATTTGTTCCCATACCAGATATACACCGAGTAAATATGACATGATATCCACACAAAATACATGAAAATAAAAATAATAACAATCAAAAACAAAACAAAAATCATTCATGTATGCAATAACATGCATGAATCAGACTCAGCTAATGGGCACCATTACATACTGTTTTGTGTGTGTGTTATGATAGCTCACTAGTTAATATAGCCCCACCGATACCATGTTTGGTCTCTTTGAATTTGTCTTCTGATGATCTAAATGAGCGTTTATATTATATGTGGGTACATATGCAATATACTAGTGTTCTAAGAATCTTTAGTAATTTTGATTCGAGTTCCATATGCAAATTACCATGCTCTCACACAAAGGGTCATAAAACTCCCCAGTATTTCCAACCTCCCGCTTGGAATTTCAGTCTTTCTCATTGGACAAGCCCATCCTGAGAGGCGTGAATCTTATCAGACCTTAAAAAGGCTCACGCACAGTTCCACCCATGTTTGTTGTTGTTCTTCTTCTGCTAAGAAGCGTGTTGGAGCCTGAGCCGGTGCGGGCATGTCCGGTGGGCTCCAACACATAGTCAGTCAGTCTGCGGTTCTGTTAGATTCTGAGAAGATGAGGATGTGAGCTAGCACCCCTCTAAGGACACCCTAAGTCTGCGCCAGGCCTCGGGCCTTGACTTTCCATTCACCAAAGTTCCTAGGATCTCAGCTGATGTCTCTCTTAGCTATTTTTCACTTTGCACTGGGAAGAAACTCCCAATCACCATCGAGTCAGAACATCTTTGGAGTTCATCACTTTTCAAACCCGGAAGGTGATCGCGACTCCTACACCACCGAACCTCCAAAGCATCATCAAGACTTTCATCCGAGACCGCATCCATACGTTCGTTCCAGGCCAAGGCAATGCAAGTATCGTACATTTAACTAAACGAAACAGAGGTTTAGTATAAGCTGTAGACCCCGTTCTAAAACGGCGCTGATGGTTTTACTCAGGTGGTTAACTGACTCTTTTCATAGCTTCATTCTCTGGTTTTCCTTCGTTCCACCAGCCAGGAGTGGTGAACGAGAATGTTCTGGAAAGTGATTTTGGGCATCTCTGTGATGGTACCACGACGCGTCGCTCACTCGTAGATCTCAGACTTCTGGAGGGGATGCAGATTTGTAATAGTGAGTGGAAGTAGGCGGGTGCTGAGCCTGTGGTTGTTTTATATGCAAGCATCAATGTCTTGAACTTGATGCGAACTGCAACCGGTAGCCAGTGCAAGAAGATAAAGAGAGGTGTAACATGGGTTCTTTTGGGCTCGTTGAAGACCAGTTGTGCTGCTGCATTCTGAATCATTTGTAGAGGTTTGATTGTGAAGTCCAGCCAGAAGAGCATTGCAGTAGTCCAGCCTAGAAATTACAAGGGCCTGGACAAGAAGTTGTGCAGCATGCTCCGTTAGAAAGGGCCTGATCTTTCTGATGTTGTGCAATGCAAACCTGCAAGATAGAGCAGTCTTTGCAATGTGGTCTTTGAAGGTCAGCTGGTCATCAAAGATTACACCAAGATTTCTGACCGAAGTTGATGGGGTAATTGTAGAAGAACCTAGCTGGATGGTGAAATCATGCTGTAGAGTTAGAGTGGCAGGGAAGACAAGAAGCTCAATCTTTGCCAGGATGAGCTGTAGGTGATGTTCTTTCAACCATGCTGAGATGTCCGCCAGGCAGCCTTAGATCCGTGCAGGATCCGTGCAGCTACCATTGAATCATATGGTTGAAATTAGAGATAGAGCTGTGTGTCATCAGCATAGCAATGGTAAGAGAAGCCATGTGCCTGTATGATGGGACCCAGTGATGTAGTGTATATGGAAAAGAGGAGGGGTCTAAGAACTGATTCCTGAGGAACGCCAGTGACCAGATGATGTGCTTTGGATACCTCCCCTCCCCAGGCCACCCTGAAAGACCTACCAGTGAGATAGGATTCAAACCAGCGAAGTGGAATCACTGTGATGCCCAGTGATGAGAGGGCGGACAGGAGGATCTGATGATTGACAGTGTCAAAAGCAGTAGATAGATCCAGCAGAATAAGAACTGATGATTTGGAATCAGCTTTTGCAATCCGCAAGGCTTCCGTGACTGACAGTAGCACAGTCTCAGTTGAATGGCCACTCCTGAAACCTGACTGGTTAGCATCCAGTTTGTTGTTCTATGAAAGAAACAATGATACCTGGTTGAAAACAACTTGTTCGAGGGTTTTCGGTCTGGTAGCGGTCTATAAGTGAAGTGTTTAATGTAAGTTTTTTTTTAGCTGTGGGGTTACCCGAGCCTGCTTGAATGCAGTGGGGAAGGTGCCTGTGAGGAGAGATGTGTTGATGTATGTGAGTAGTGGTAAAAGTGTAGGAGAGATTGCT
>NW_015551082.1:66054-70460 GCF_001515605.1 Sinocyclocheilus anshuiensis | reverse complement strand
GAGAGATTGCTTGGAGAAGGTGTGAGGGGATTGGGTCTAGAGGGCATGTTGTAGGATGGCTGAAGAGGAGAAGTTTCGATACTTCTGCCTCAGTGAGGGGACAGAAGGAGAAGATGGGAGTTTTAGCAATGGATGTGGATGGTTTGAGGTCCTTTGTGTGTGGGGCTGAAAATTGATTACTGATTGTTCTAGTTTTGTCTGTGAAGAATGTGGCGAAATCATCAGCTGTTATAGAAGTGGTGGGAGGTGGTGGAGGGGGACAGAGGAGATAATTTAATGTTTTGAAGAGATTACGTGTGTTTTTGAAGAGATTACATGTTCAGCAGAGAAAGATGAAAGCATAGACTGATACATACGCAGGTCTGATGGATCTTTTGATTTGCGTCATTTTCTCTCTGCTGCCCTGAGTTTGGTCCGATGCTCACGTAGAGCATCGGATAACCAGGGGTTAGAAGGGCCAGCCCGTGCTGGCCTGGAGGAGAGAGGACAAATATTGCCTAGACAGTAAGTTAAAGCATAAAGTGTCAGTTGCATCACTTCCAGAGATGAGAAATGGGTAGGTAAGGGAAGAGAGGAGGGATACTACAGAGGAAAGATGGGAGGGTGAAAGGGAGCGTAGGTTTCGTCTAAAAGTAACCGGTATAGGAGTTGGTGGCACACAGGTAGCAAAATGTAGGTTAAATGTAATGAAGAAATGGTCAGAGATATGTAGGGGTTTTACCAAAATGTTGTCTGCAATACAATTGCGTGTTTAAATTGAGTCAAGCTGGTTGCCTGATTTGTGCCTGCTTGTAGTGGTAAGGCGTTTGAGTGAATCGAAGTCTGTAGCATAAGGCTTGTCCAGATGAATGCTGAAGTCGCCAAATACTAAAAGTGGACTGCCATCCTCTGGGAATGAGGACAGCAGCCCATCCAACTCCTCTATTAAGGTGCCTAGATTTTGCCCATTAGGGCAGTAAATTACCACAACCTGGAGTTTTATAGGAGCTGTTACAGTAATCGCATGAGATTCAAATGAGTTATAATTGCATAGGGGAGAGTAGGTTGAGTATTTCCAATTGTTTGAAATGAGCAGACCAGTGCCCCCACCCCGCCCAACCTGACGTGGGGTGTGAGCGAAAGAGAAATTGTTAGATAGAACAGCTGGGGTTGCTGAGTCTTCTGGACGAATCCAGGTCTCAGTCAAGTCCAAGATGCTGAGTGTAGATTGTAAAGAAAAAGCAGAAATAAAGTCTGCTTTGTAGACAGCTGACTGACAATTCCAGAGACCCACAGAAAAAGAAAGAGGTGCAGTAGAAGATGTAGAGATAGGATGCAGGAAATTGGATTTTACATACAAAGTATTTTACAGTGTTGTTTATAGTATGTTTTTCATTTGTTTTCAATTTTGAATATGATTTTCAATGATATATGACTGTGAATTTTGTCTGCGTGACTGTATTGTGTCTGTTTGGGTGTTATACTAAATTTTGTCGCAAACCCCCTAACGAATGGGTAGTTGTGTCCCTGTGAGGGACTGTTGAGACTAATCAGAGGTCTCATTATGTATATTTCTTAGAACTTTTCTTGTTTTTATCGCAGTGCTTACACGTGAGCCCCAACTCTTACTTTTTTTCACATCTTGCTTCCACATTCACTCGCTTTAGTGCACATTTCATTCATTAGTGAGAGGTCATAGGTGATTTCTTAAGCTCACTGTGCTCAGGTGTGTTTGAATTCACCATTCAATTGAACGGAAATGTGGGTTTATCATGCCAGAAGACTCTAGTTTTGTTTGCTGGGATATTATCAGAGGTTGCGTTACACTTTAACAAAATTCTGTCATAATCTATTATTACCCGTCATTTTAATTTTCATATTTTAATTATAATAAAACATTTAATTGCTTGTATTTTTGTTCACATTTTCTTTTTTAATAATGAACCCACAGGACGAGCATATAGGATTTATATATTTATTTATTTATGATGAGAACAGATGAACAGAGACTGTGCGTCACTTTTCATGTTCAACACCACACCTCGCAGTGACAGCGGATGCAACTACAAACAACAAAATATGCTAGGCCTAGGTTAAAAAAAGGTATTTCTCGATTTTAATATATTCTCATTTTTATGAACCAATATTGATTCTTAAATCCCAATCGATGCTGTTTTCAGTTGATGAATGAACCATTTAGTGCACTTCCCATCCAATAAATTGTAATAGGCTAAGCTTTGTGCGTTGTTACTTTTGATATGAAACAAAGTGTCAGATTTCAAATTCTGTCCATTTTATTAGGAAATTCAAGTATTTAAACAATAAATGCCGTTTTGGCGCTCTTTAATGTGGCGTGATAGATCGCTGTAGATCAAGCGCAGCGGCAGCGCACGTGAACTGATCATCTCTTTCACTTTACTAGTAGGGATGGGCGGATCGATCCTTAAGTATCGATACTTTCGATACTGATGTTGTATCGAAAGGATTGATCCTCACATAAAAATATTGTTTCTAAAGTGCATTTTTTAACCATTCATTTTATTTATTTATCAAGAACTTTGGTGCATAATATTGTGTTGGATAGAACCATTTCTCCTGCTCATCGGAACGCACGCAAATGCTGAAAGACAGAACCAATCAATCACAGACAGCGTTCGCTGCTGACGCATGGCTCAGTGCTTGTTCAAATAGTGCTGCTTTTCCCAAAAGCATCAGAAGCATAAGTAGATCTTAAAGGTGACATATCATGAAAATCTGACTATTCCAGGTTTTAAGTGCTATAATCAGGTCCCCGGTGCATCTACCAACCAAGGAAATGTGAAAAAGATTAACCCAGTAACTTTGTTTTGGTAAGCCTTTTTCTGCAAGCGTCTGTGAAAACGAGCGCGTCTGATTTTGCTTCCTTGGTGACGTGGCAAAGGGATCTCATTATAATATTACCGCCCTTTAATCTGTAAGTTTCCACCCACGGTGCCGTCATTGTGTTTTCGCAAGCGACAGCGGTGTACCAGCTCTAATGTCATGGTGAAAGTTTGAGCAAAACATACTAACTGTTCTGCCTTTGTCTGCACAGACGAGCACAGAACACTATTTATAACTAAAATAAATATGCGATTTATTTCCCATCAGTTTCCCTTCACAGACATAACCGACTGTTTTTTGTAACTCGTGTTTTTAACATAAACTTGTGTGTGACTGAGAACTTAGTTTAGTACTCACATGCTGTGGCAGCCGCTATCTGTCCGTACGCTTTGGATGTGTGCTCTCAGAAAACCGTATATCAGAAGTTTAAACTCATATGGTTTAAACCGCATTATTTCAGTGCGATAAACATGATAATCAGAACCATAACAGATGGTTTTAGGAGGTCAGAGCTGTAATGACACAGCTCTATTCTGGAAAAGGGGGTGGGGCGCAGCAGCTCATTTGCATTTAAAGAGAGAGGCCCGAAAAACAGTGTGTTTCTGCTTCCACTCAAAACAGGCTTTTTTTTTTTATGATATAATAAATGATCTGTGGAGTATTTTGAGCTGAAACATCACAGACACATTCTGGGGACACCAGAGACTTATATTACATATTGTAAAAAGGGGCATAATATGTCTCCTTTAAGAAACCATTGCCACATTATTACATTACATTACATAACATTGTTACTGTATATAAAATTAATTCTGAAAAATCAGAATCAGAATCAGAATGAGCTTTATTGCCAGGTATGTTTACACATACGAGGAATTTGTTTTAGTGACAGAAGCTCCACAGTGCAACAGAATGACAGTGACAAGACAGGACACAGATAATAAAAAGAATAATATACAAATATACAAAATAGACAATGTACAAAAAAAAGCAAAAACACAATATATATACACAATTTTGTATGTACAGGTATGATATGTGCAAATTTGAAATGTAAATACGTATGTGTGTTAAATAAATAATGTATACTAGTGTTGTGTGTTCCACGATTATTGTTAAGTGTTCATGAGATGGATTGCCTGAGGAAAGAAACTGTTCCTGTGTCTGGTCGTTCTGGTGCTCAGAAAATAAATATCTAAATAGAAAAATTAATTTCTTAGTTTCTGCATATTCTAACGAGTGATATTGTTTCAAATTAAGAAACATATTTGAATTGCCTGATAATATTAATATCACTTTTTTTGTTTCTTAGAAATGCACATTTGATAGTAGCTTGAGTTAGTGTCACAGTTGCACTACTGAGTGGAGTGAGGAGCAAGGAGCAAGGAGGGAGATGAGGAGTACATCAATCCAAAGAGATTGAATTATAACCAGGAAACACGGAAAACTCACGTAACACAGGGCAAGTTCAAGCTCAAACCGGTCGGTGCGCAACGGGGTTGGAGATACGTTTTCTCTTGTTTGGTGGGTGTGTCAAAAATGTCAGCCCAATCAGCAGCAACGTG